>NW_026972299.1:0-136159 GCF_036711695.1 Zophobas morio
TTTCGTTCTTAGTATCCTTTTTCGTCCTTTTTCGCCACAGTAGTCATATCAGTTTTCATTTCTTCGATAACTTCAAAGGTTTTCCCAGAATCGTCCTTTGAAATATTCAAAAATATGCAAAATGACCTCAATTTTCAACCAATTTTCAACAAAATTTTCGAAATTTCACTTAATTCATTTTCTTGCACATTTCGGGCCGCAGAAGCCATATCCGTTTTCATTTCTTCGATAACTCCAATGGTTTTCCCAGAATCGTCCTTTGAAATGTTCAAAAATATGCAAAATGACCTCAATTTTCAACCAATTTTCAACAAAATTTTCGAAATTTCACTTAATACATTTTCTTGCATATTTCGGGCCGCAGAAGCCATATCCGTTTTCATTTCTTCGATAACTCCAATGGTTTTCCCAGAATCGTCCTTTGAAATATTCAAAAATATGCAAAATGACCTCAATTTTCAACCAATTTTCAACAAAATTTTCGAAATTTCACTTAATACATTTTCTTGCACATTTCGGGCCGCAGAAGCCATATCCGTTTTCATTTCTTCGATAACTCCAATGGTTTTCCAGGAATCGTCCTTTGAAATATTCAAAAATATGCAAAATGACCTCAATTTTCAACCAATTTTCAACAAAATTTTCGAAATTTCACTTAATACATTTTCTTGTAGATTTCGGGCCGCAGAAATCAAATCCGCTTTCACTTCTTCGATAACTACCTTGGTTTATCGAGAATCGTCTTTGAAGTATATAGTCATAGTTACTCCCACCGAATAATCATAGTTACTCCCACCGAAGAATCATAGTTACTCCCCTCCAAAATTCTCTTTACCCTTTTTGCCCTTCTCTTCATTTTTCTTTCTTTTTCGTTCTTTTCCGTCCTTTTTCGTCCTTCTTCGTCCTTTTTCGCCGTTTTATGTCCTTTTTCGACTTTTTTCGTCCTCTTTCGTCCATCTTCGACCTTTTTCGTTCTTAGTATCTTTTTCGTCCTTTTTCGCTACAGAAGTCATATCCGTTTTCATTTCTTCGATAACTTCAATGGTTTTCCCAGAATCGTCATTTGAAATATTCAAAAATATGCAAAATGACCTCAATTTTCAACCAATGTTCAACAAAATTTTCGAAATTTCACTTAATACATTTTCTTGCATATTTCGGGCCGCAGAAGCCATATCCGTTTTCATTTCTTCGATAACTCCAATGGTTTTCCCAGAATCGTCCTTTGAAATGTTCAAAAATATGCAAAATGACCTCAATTTTCAACCAATTTTCAACAAAATTTTCGAAATTTCACTTAATACATTTTCTTGTACATTTCGGGCCGCAGAAGCCTTATCCGTTTTCATTTCTTCGATAACTCCAATGGTTTTCCCAGAATCGTCTTTTGAAATGTTCAAAAATATGCAAAATGACCTCAATTTTCAACCAATTTTCAACAAAATTTTCGAAATTTCACTTAATGCATTTTCTTGTAGATTTCGGGCCGCAGAAATCAAATCCGCTTTCACTTCTTCGATAACTACCTTGGTTTACCGAGAATCGTCCTTTGAAGTACATAGTCATAGTTACTCCCACCGAATAATCATAGTTACTCCCACCGAAGAATCATAGTTACTCCCCTCCAAAATTCTCTTTACCCTTTTGTCCTTCTCTTCATTTTTCTTTCTTTTTCGTTCTTTTCCGTCCTTTTTCGTCCTTCTTCGTCCTTTTTCGCCGTTTTATGTCCTTTTTCGACTTTTTTCGTCCTCTTTCGTCCATCTTCGTCCTTTTTCGTTCTTAGTATCCTTTTTCGTCCTTTTTCGCCACAGTAGTCATATCAGTTTTCATTTCTTCGATAACTTCAAAGGTTTTCCCAGAATCGTCCTTTGAAATGTTCAAAAATATGCAAAATGACCTCAATTTTCAACCAATTTCCAACAAAATTTTCGAAATTTCACTTAATACATTTTCTTGCACATTTCGGGCCGCAGAAGCCATATCCGTTTTCATTTCTTCGATAACTCCAATGGTTTTCCCAGAATCGTCCTTTGAAATGTTCAAAAATATGCAAAATGACCTCAATTTTCAACCAATTTCCAACAAAATTTTCGAAATTTCACTTAATACATTTTCTTGCACATTTCGGGCCGCAGAAGCCATATCCGTTTTCATTTCTTCGATAACTCCAATGGTTTTCCCAGAATCGTCCTTTGAAATGTTCAAAAATATGCAAAATGACCTCAATTTTCAACCAATTTTCAACAAAATTTTCGAAATTTCACTTAATACATTTTCTTGCACATTTCGGGCCGCAGAAACCATATCCGTTTTCATTTCTTCGATAACTCCAATGGTTTTCCAGGAATCGTCCTTTGAAATATTAAAAAATATGCAAAATGACCTCAATTTTCAACCAATTTTCAACAAAATTTTCGAAATTTCACTTAATACATTTTCTTGTAGATTTCGGGCCGCAGAAATCAAATCCGCTTTCACTTCTTCGATAACTACCTTGGTTTACCGAGAATCGTCATTTGAAGTACATAGTCATAGTTACTCCCACCGAATAATCATAGTTACTCCCACCGAAGAATCATAGTTACTCCCCTCCAAAATTCTCTTTACCCTTTTGCCCTTCTCTTCATTTTTCTTTCTTTTTCGTTCTTTTCCGTCCTTTTTCGTCCTTCTTCGTCCTTTTTCGCCGTTTTATGTCCTTTTTCGACTTTTTTCGTCCTCTTTCGTCCATCTTCGTCCTTTTTCGTTCTTAGTATCCTTTTTCGTCCTTTTTCGCCACAGTAGTCATATCAGTTTTCATTTCTTCGATAACTTCAATGGTTTTCCCAGAATCGTCCTTTGAAATATTCAAAAATATGCAAAATGACCTCAATTTTCAACCAATTTTCAACAAAATTTTCGAAATTTCACTTAATACATTTTCTTGCACATTTCGGGCCGCAGAAGCCATATCCGTTTTCATTTCTTCGATAACTCCAATGGTTTTCCCAGAATCGTCCTTTGAAATGTTCAAAAATATGCAAAATGACCTCAATTTTCAACCAATTTTCAACAAAATTTTCGAAATTTCACTTAATACATTTTCTTGCACATTTCGGGCCGCAGAAGCCATATCCGTTTTCATTTCTTCGATAACTCCAATGGTTTTCCCAGAATCGTCCTTTGAAAAATTCAAAAATATGCAAAATGACCTCAATTTTCAACCAATTTTCAACAAAATTTTCGAAATTTCACTTAATACATTTTCTTGTAGATTTCGGGCCGCAGAAATCAAATCCGCTTTCACTTCTTCGATAACTACCTTGGTTTACCGAGAATCGTCCTTTGAAGTACATAGTCATAGTTACTCCCACCGAATAATCATAGTTACTCCCACCGAAGAATCATAGTTACTCCCCTCCAAAATTCTCTTTACCCTTTTGCCCTTCTCTTCATTTTTCTTTCTTTTTCGTTCTTTTCCTTCCTTTTTCGTCCTTCTTCGTCCTTTTTCGCCGTTTTATGTCCTTTTTCGACTTTTTTCGTCCTCTTTCGTCCATCTTCGTCCTTTTTCGTTCTTAGTATCCTTTTTCGTCCTTTTTCGCCACAGTAGTCATATCAGTTTTCATTTCTTCGATAACTTCAATGGTTTTCCCAGAATCGTCCTTTGAAATATTCAAAAATATGCAAAATGACCTCAATTTTCAACCAATTTTCAACAAAATTTTCGAAATTTCACTTAATACATTTTCTTGCACATTTCGGGCCGCAGAAGCCATATCCGTTTTCATTTCTTCGATAACTCCAATGGTTTTCCCAGAATCGTCCTTTGAAATGTTCAAAAATATGCAAAATGACCTCAATTTTCAACCAATTTTCAACAAAATTTTCGAAATTTCACTTAATACATTTTCTTGCATATTTCGGGCCGCAGAAGCCATATCCGTTTTCATTTCTTCGATAACTCCAATGGTTTTCCCAGAATCGTTCTTTAAAATGTTCAAAAATATGCAAAATGACCTCAATTTTCAACCAATTTTCAACAAAATTTTCGAAATTTCACTTAATACATTTTCTTGTACATTTCGGGCCGCAGAAGCCTTATCCGTTTTCATTTCTTCGATAACTCCAATGGTTTTCCCAGAATCGTCTTTTGAAATGTTCAAAAATATGCAAAATGACCTCAATTTTC
Organism: Zophobas morio; assembly: GCF_036711695.1. NCBI lineage: Eukaryota > Metazoa > Arthropoda > Insecta > Coleoptera > Tenebrionidae > Zophobas > Zophobas morio. The sequence continues at coordinate 4,166 of NW_026972299.1, forward strand.
AACTAATTTTCAACAAAATTTTCGAAATTTCACTTAATACATTTTCTTGCACATTTCGGGCCGCAGAAGCCATATCCGTTTTCATTTCTTCGATAACTCCAATGGTTTTCCCAGAATCGTCCTTTGAAATGTTCAAAAATATGCAAAATGACCTCAATTTTCAACCAATTTTCAACAAAATTTTCGAAATTTCACTTAATACATTTTCTTGTAGATTTCGGGCCGCAGAAATCAAATCCGCTTTCACTTCTTCGATAACTACCTTGGTTTACCGAGAATCGTCCTTTGAAGTACATAGTCATAGTTACTCCCACCGAATAATCATAGTTACTCCCACCGAAGAATCATAGTTACTCCCCTCCAAAATTCTCTTTACCCTTTTGTCCTTCTCTTCATTTTTCTTTCTTTTTCGTTCTTTTCCGTCCTTTTTCGTCCTTCTTCGTCCTTTTTCGCCGTTTTATGTCCTTTTTCGACTTTTTTCGTCCTCTTTCGTCCATCTTCGTCCTTTTTCGTTCTTAGTATCCTTTTTCGTCCTTTTTCGCCACAGTAGTCATATCAGTTTTCATTTCTTCGATAACTTCAAAGGTTTTCCCAGAATCGTCCTTTGAAATATTCAAAAATATGCAAAATGACCTCAATTTTCAACCAATTTTCAACAAAATTTTCGAAATTTCACTTAATTCATTTTCTTGCACATTTCGGGCCGCAGAAGCCATATCCGTTTTCATTTCTTCGATAACTCCAATGGTTTTCCCAGAATCGTCCTTTGAAATGTTCAAAAATATGCAAAATGACCTCAATTTTCAACCAATTTTCAACAAAATTTTCGAAATTTCACTTAATACATTTTCTTGCATATTTCGGGCCGCAGAAGCCATATCCGTTTTCATTTCTTCGATAACTCCAATGGTTTTCCCAGAATCGTCCTTTGAAATATTCAAAAATATGCAAAATGACCTCAATTTTCAACCAATTTTCAACAAAATTTTCGAAATTTCACTTAATACATTTTCTTGCACATTTCGGGCCGCAGAAGCCATATCCGTTTTCATTTCTTCGATAACTCCAATGGTTTTCCAGGAATCGTCCTTTGAAATATTCAAAAATATGCAAAATGACCTCAATTTTCAACCAATTTTCAACAAAATTTTCGAAATTTCACTTAATACATTTTCTTGTAGATTTCGGGCCGCAGAAATCAAATCCGCTTTCACTTCTTCGATAACTACCTTGGTTTATCGAGAATCGTCTTTGAAGTATATAGTCATAGTTACTCCCACCGAATAATCATAGTTACTCCCACCGAAGAATCATAGTTACTCCCCTCCAAAATTCTCTTTACCCTTTTTGCCCTTCTCTTCATTTTTCTTTCTTTTTCGTTCTTTTCCGTCCTTTTTCGTCCTTCTTCGTCCTTTTTCGCCGTTTTATGTCCTTTTTCGACTTTTTTCGTCCTCTTTCGTCCATCTTCGACCTTTTTCGTTCTTAGTATCTTTTTCGTCCTTTTTCGCTACAGAAGTCATATCCGTTTTCATTTCTTCGATAACTTCAATGGTTTTCCCAGAATCGTCATTTGAAATATTCAAAAATATGCAAAATGACCTCAATTTTCAACCAATGTTCAACAAAATTTTCGAAATTTCACTTAATACATTTTCTTGCATATTTCGGGCCGCAGAAGCCATATCCGTTTTCATTTCTTCGATAACTCCAATGGTTTTCCCAGAATCGTCCTTTGAAATGTTCAAAAATATGCAAAATGACCTCAATTTTCAACCAATTTTCAACAAAATTTTCGAAATTTCACTTAATACATTTTCTTGTACATTTCGGGCCGCAGAAGCCTTATCCGTTTTCATTTCTTCGATAACTCCAATGGTTTTCCCAGAATCGTCTTTTGAAATGTTCAAAAATATGCAAAATGACCTCAATTTTCAACCAATTTTCAACAAAATTTTCGAAATTTCACTTAATGCATTTTCTTGTAGATTTCGGGCCGCAGAAATCAAATCCGCTTTCACTTCTTCGATAACTACCTTGGTTTACCGAGAATCGTCCTTTGAAGTACATAGTCATAGTTACTCCCACCGAATAATCATAGTTACTCCCACCGAAGAATCATAGTTACTCCCCTCCAAAATTCTCTTTACCCTTTTGTCCTTCTCTTCATTTTTCTTTCTTTTTCGTTCTTTTCCGTCCTTTTTCGTCCTTCTTCGTCCTTTTTCGCCGTTTTATGTCCTTTTTCGACTTTTTTCGTCCTCTTTCGTCCATCTTCGTCCTTTTTCGTTCTTAGTATCCTTTTTCGTCCTTTTTCGCCACAGTAGTCATATCAGTTTTCATTTCTTCGATAACTTCAAAGGTTTTCCCAGAATCGTCCTTTGAAATGTTCAAAAATATGCAAAATGACCTCAATTTTCAACCAATTTCCAACAAAATTTTCGAAATTTCACTTAATACATTTTCTTGCACATTTCGGGCCGCAGAAGCCATATCCGTTTTCATTTCTTCGATAACTCCAATGGTTTTCCCAGAATCGTCCTTTGAAATGTTCAAAAATATGCAAAATGACCTCAATTTTCAACCAATTTCCAACAAAATTTTCGAAATTTCACTTAATACATTTTCTTGCACATTTCGGGCCGCAGAAGCCATATCCGTTTTCATTTCTTCGATAACTCCAATGGTTTTCCCAGAATCGTCCTTTGAAATGTTCAAAAATATGCAAAATGACCTCAATTTTCAACCAATTTTCAACAAAATTTTCGAAATTTCACTTAATACATTTTCTTGCACATTTCGGGCCGCAGAAACCATATCCGTTTTCATTTCTTCGATAACTCCAATGGTTTTCCAGGAATCGTCCTTTGAAATATTAAAAAATATGCAAAATGACCTCAATTTTCAACCAATTTTCAACAAAATTTTCGAAATTTCACTTAATACATTTTCTTGTAGATTTCGGGCCGCAGAAATCAAATCCGCTTTCACTTCTTCGATAACTACCTTGGTTTACCGAGAATCGTCATTTGAAGTACATAGTCATAGTTACTCCCACCGAATAATCATAGTTACTCCCACCGAAGAATCATAGTTACTCCCCTCCAAAATTCTCTTTACCCTTTTGCCCTTCTCTTCATTTTTCTTTCTTTTTCGTTCTTTTCCGTCCTTTTTCGTCCTTCTTCGTCCTTTTTCGCCGTTTTATGTCCTTTTTCGACTTTTTTCGTCCTCTTTCGTCCATCTTCGTCCTTTTTCGTTCTTAGTATCCTTTTTCGTCCTTTTTCGCCACAGTAGTCATATCAGTTTTCATTTCTTCGATAACTTCAATGGTTTTCCCAGAATCGTCCTTTGAAATATTCAAAAATATGCAAAATGACCTCAATTTTCAACCAATTTTCAACAAAATTTTCGAAATTTCACTTAATACATTTTCTTGCACATTTCGGGCCGCAGAAGCCATATCCGTTTTCATTTCTTCGATAACTCCAATGGTTTTCCCAGAATCGTCCTTTGAAATGTTCAAAAATATGCAAAATGACCTCAATTTTCAACCAATTTTCAACAAAATTTTCGAAATTTCACTTAATACATTTTCTTGCACATTTCGGGCCGCAGAAGCCATATCCGTTTTCATTTCTTCGATAACTCCAATGGTTTTCCCAGAATCGTCCTTTGAAAAATTCAAAAATATGCAAAATGACCTCAATTTTCAACCAATTTTCAACAAAATTTTCGAAATTTCACTTAATACATTTTCTTGTAGATTTCGGGCCGCAGAAATCAAATCCGCTTTCACTTCTTCGATAACTACCTTGGTTTACCGAGAATCGTCCTTTGAAGTACATAGTCATAGTTACTCCCACCGAATAATCATAGTTACTCCCACCGAAGAATCATAGTTACTCCCCTCCAAAATTCTCTTTACCCTTTTGCCCTTCTCTTCATTTTTCTTTCTTTTTCGTTCTTTTCCTTCCTTTTTCGTCCTTCTTCGTCCTTTTTCGCCGTTTTATGTCCTTTTTCGACTTTTTTCGTCCTCTTTCGTCCATCTTCGTCCTTTTTCGTTCTTAGTATCCTTTTTCGTCCTTTTTCGCCACAGTAGTCATATCAGTTTTCATTTCTTCGATAACTTCAATGGTTTTCCCAGAATCGTCCTTTGAAATATTCAAAAATATGCAAAATGACCTCAATTTTCAACCAATTTTCAACAAAATTTTCGAAATTTCACTTAATACATTTTCTTGCACATTTCGGGCCGCAGAAGCCATATCCGTTTTCATTTCTTCGATAACTCCAATGGTTTTCCCAGAATCGTCCTTTGAAATGTTCAAAAATATGCAAAATGACCTCAATTTTCAACCAATTTTCAACAAAATTTTCGAAATTTCACTTAATACATTTTCTTGCATATTTCGGGCCGCAGAAGCCATATCCGTTTTCATTTCTTCGATAACTCCAATGGTTTTCCCAGAATCGTTCTTTAAAATGTTCAAAAATATGCAAAATGACCTCAATTTTCAACCAATTTTCAACAAAATTTTCGAAATTTCACTTAATACATTTTCTTGCACATTTCGTGCCGCAGAAGCCATATCCGTTTTCATTTCTTCGATAACTCCATTGGTTTTCCCAGAATCGTCCTTTGAAATATTCAAAAATAAGCAAAATGACCTCAATTTTCAACCAATTTTCAACAGAATTTTCGAAATTTCACTTAATACATTTTCTTGCACATTTCGGGCCGCAGAAGCCATATCCGTTTTCATTTCTTCGATAACTCCAATGGTTTTCCCAGAATCGTCTTTTGAAATGTTCAAAAATATGCAAAATGACCTCAATTTTCAACCAATTTTCAACAAAATTTTCGAAATTTCACTAAATACATTTTCTTGCACATTTCGGGCCGCAGAAGCCATATCCGTTTTCATTTCTTCGATAACTCCAATGGTTTTCCCAGAATCGTCCTTTGAAATATTCAAAAATATGCAAAATGACCTCAATTTTCAACCAATTTTCAACAAAATTTTCGAAATTTCACTTAATACATTTTCTTGCACATTTCGGGCCCCAGAAGCCATATCCGTTTTCATTTCTTCGATAACTCCAATGGTTTTCCCAGAATCGTCCTTTGAAATGTTCAAAAATATGCAAAATGACCTCAATTTTCAACCAATTTTCAACAAAATTTTCGAAATTTCACTTAATACATTTTCTTGCACATTTCGGGCCGCAGAAGCCATATCCGTTTTCATTTCTTCGATAACTCCAATGGTTTTCCCAGAATCGTCTTTTGAAATGTTCAAAAATATGCAAAATGACCTCAATTTTCAACCAATGTTCAACAAAATTTTCGAAATTTCGCTTAATACTGTCACGTGCCCCCAAAAATCTTCAAAAAAAGAACCCACACTCCGAAAAAAATAAAACTTCAAAAATTTTAGAAAAAACTTAAGATCTATTTATTTGAAATAACCGAAATAAATTTACAAAAAAAAGGAACTACTCACCTACTACTCGTGTTGTCGCCGTGGGCCACCACACACACTCTGCCTTCCGGAGCTCCGGCACGAGCCCAGGAAGACTCCCTCGTGCTGAGCTTGCAAAATCACAGTTCATCAATCTATGGCAAGCTCAGCATTATGGTCTCCCCGGTCTCCCCCGTAACTCGCGGCTGGGCCATTTCCCGAAGAGAGGAATGTCGAAACTTTAAAACTCAAAAAATCTAATGTGACATATCCCCCCTCTTCGAAAAATCGCCGGACCCACGGCGATTAAGATAAGTTTACGAACAAAAATGTAAAATATATAAAAACGCTAAAATCTAAAATACATATGATCACAATTCGTTTAAAAGTCAAAATTTAAAACAACTGAACAAAATCAAAAAAATTACTATTTAAATATGAGAATACTTTAAAACAAGAAATAAAAAGTTCCTGGAAGCGGAGTAACAGTCATGGACAACCTTTTGATGATAACACAATGTCACTATGCACTTTTTCTTGAAGAAGAGTTCGTTGTGTATACCGGGTTTAGTTAACCAACGTCCGTGGTAGTCAAGGCTACTGGAAAGCTCATCGTCAGCACTAACACTCACAGTCACAGTTCCCAGGGGTTTAGTGATAGTTCACCAACGGCAGTCCGTGGTACGGACGTGGTCACTTGGATTACGGACATCTCTGAATGGCGGTTGTGAACGGCGAAAATCTCAAAACGAGTGGAGTGTGAACCCCCATTGCTTGGGATATGTAGGTGGTGCCAGTAGATGATGATATGCATGTTAGCGCCGGTAGCGAGATGGTGCTGTGTATGAGGTGGCATATTCGTGGGGTGTCAGATCTTGACGTTACCCGGCTTGTGGTGGCGGTATGGCGACATAGTGGTGTTTGGTGTGTAGTGTGTAGTTGCTTAGTGCCGAAGTAAAGGTTGTCCATCTAAACTCAGCTTGCAGGCCATTATGGTTATCCAGTCCAGGATATCACAACCGAAAACAAATACAAAAGTGTAAGTGTAAGTGACATTTATGAATTAATGGAAATATAAATAAAAACAGTGGTTAATTGATTAAAAATAATAAAATTAATTGGTAAAATACAACGGTATAACCCAGGACACTGTTCTAAATTAAGGTAGAACACTAAATATAAATACAAAATTTCTATGAGTAGTTATAAGTTATCTGAAATTAAACTTTACTTATTACGTATTATTGAATTTGGAGTGATCACTCAAAACTATTTAGGTACCAAAATAAATGTAAACGAGGCAATTTTAGAAACACACTTTAAAGTTAACAAGACATTTATCTATGAGTTTTACGATACTCACAGCGTAAATCTCCTGAAAATTTAAACTGCATTCGGTGAAATGTCGACACTGTTGCCTTGTTAAAATCTTTCAAAATTTTCTTGGTCGCCAAAATCTATTGTAAAGCGATTCGAATCTGTGCCGGAGGAATTCCTCAAAGTGCTGGTCCTTCTGCGACGGCGCGACAGTAGGTACCGAAATATAAAGTATATCACAAATATAATAATCCCCGAAATGAGCAGCCCAAATAATGTATCATGACGATAAGTTACTTTATCTGTTGCATTGACTGGCGCAGCTTGCGGTATTACGGTTAGGCCCGGGAGTCGGCTATGGAAAAGTAAATATAAAACGGCAATAGACAAAAGAATATTCCACAGCAGTAGAAGTCAGTCGCCGTGGAATCCATCTGTAAAAGTGTCCTCAATCCACTCCGAGCTCGTGGTGTAGAAGAGCGGAATTGTAGAATCGTAGGTTATGATTTCAGGTAATTCTCGCCAAAAAGCGCCAGCGGTAACCTCAAACTGTCCCTGAGCTGATGCGAGTAGCAAAAGTAATAAAAACATTTTGTTTTCTTTTTGAAACCTAAAAAAAGAAAATATTAGTATCGAGTGCTATACGAAAATTGCTTTACATTGAGTTAAGACGTAGGAATTGTTGGCGGTGTCCAAGGGTCGTTATAAGGCAAAATACGGCTAACATGAACTATGTCTGTTTTGCTAGTTTTTGTTGGCCCTTTTCTAATTTCGTAATCCACCTCATTTACTTTTTTAACAACATAATATGGTCCAAAATATTTTAAAAGCAGCTTTTCACTTTTTCCGATTTTTCGTACCGGTGTAAAAATGTTTACCTTATCGCCAGGTTGGTATTCAATGTGACGATGTCGCACATCGTAACGAGCTTTGTCACATTTTTGCCGTGCTGTGATGTTTTGAACACCTAAAGCTCGTGCAGCGAGAGCCTTTTCCCTTATTTCAGCTGCGGTGGTAGTATCTGGTTCTTGCATTAAGTTTGTTTGTGAGGGAAGAACCGCCTCTCTTCCGTAAACTAACATAAATGGCGAAAATTGCGTGGTATCTTGTCTACAAGTATTATAAGCAAATGTGACATGGGGTAAGTATGTGTCCCAGTCCGTTTGAGCTGTACTTGTATAAATGGCTAACATATCGGCCAGAGTTTTATTAAAGCGCTCGGTTAAGCCGTTGCATTGGGGGTGGTAACTTGTGGTAAACTGTTGGTATATCCCCATTATTTGTAGAAGTTCACGAATTAATTGGGATCGAAAATTAGTACCTCTATCGCTTAGAAAATAGCGAGGGGTGCCGTGCCGGGTTAAAATTTGCTCTAGTACGAACTTCGCAACTTGTTCCGCTGTTGCATTCGGTAATGCACGCGTCTCGGCCCATCGAGTGGCATAATCGGTAGCTACTACAATAACGGTATTGGAATTTGAACTTTTCCGAAATGGGCCCAAAATATCCAAGGCTATATGATCAAAAGGCAGACCTACTCGAATTGGCTGCAAAAGACCGATTGGTTTGCGATAATTTTCGCCCTTTCTTGCTTGACAGTCAGCACATCCTCTAACAAATTTTTCGACGTCTGTTTTCAATGTATCCCAAAAATAACGATCTTTGATTTTGTAGTATGTTTTGGCAATTCCTAAATGTCCCGATAAAGGTTCAGAGTGGTGTGTATACAAAATTTCGGAGATTAAGTGTTTGGGAATGACTAATAAATTTTGTGCGCCCGTTGGGGAGGTATTAATTTTGAAAAGTACGTTATTGTAGAGTCGAAAATTGTTAGCGCGTTTCCGGAGTCCGATGGAAGCTGTGGCAGGATTTTGTATAACCTGAATAAGACTTCTAAGGGCGGGATCTTTGTCTTGCTCGGTAGCAATATTTTCATCTGTTAATAAGAAAGTAGGTAGGTCAAATAAATCGTCATTTTCCCGAGGAGGTGGGTCAACTGGGCTACGAGAAAGGCAGTCGGCATCTGTGTGAGCTTTGCCGTTTTTATAACGAATCGTGTAATCGAATTCTTGTAGTTTGATGGACCACCGTGTCAAACGTTTATTAGTGTAATCTGTATGTTTTAGGAAGCATAACCCGTGATGATCAGTTACGATACGTACTGGTCGACCTAAAATGAAGTGACGGAAACGGGTTAAACCATAAATAATCGCAAGTGCCTCTAGTTCGGAAATAGTGTAGTTTTTTTCCGCATTAGTTAGGGCTCTACTACTATAAGCGATTGGGTGCATCGCGTTGTTAAAATTTTGGAGTAATACTACACCCAGACCGTCAATGCTTGCGTCAGCTCGGAGTTCGCATTCAACTGTCGGGTTGAAGTGAGTGAGAACAGGTGGTTCAGTTAATTTTCTTTTGAGAAGTTCGAGCGCTTGTGATTGATCTGGACCCCAATGAAATGCTAATTTTGGCGAGGTGAGCTTATAAAGTGGGCGTGAAATCTTCGCGAAGTTTTCAATAAATTTGCGATAAAAATTACACAGACCTAAAAAACTTTGAAGTTTTTTCCGATTAGTGGGTTGAGGAAAATTTTGGATTGCCTCGAGTTTAGCTGGATCAGGCTTTATTGAATTTTTATCGACAATATGTCCTAAAATTTTAACTTGTTCAGCAAAAAAGACGCATTTCTCGGTTTTTAGCTTTAGGTTGGCCTCGCGTAGGCGTTGGAAAACGAGTTCAAGTTTTTCCAAATGTTCTTGGAGTGTTTTGGAATAAATAATTAAATCATCTAAATAGACTAAAACGCAAGACCATTTTAGACCGTGAAAAACTCTGTCAGTTAGGTCTTGAAACGTGCTAGGCGCATTACAAAGACCAAAAGGAAGTCGCTGAAACTCGAATAATCCAAAACCAGGCGTTACGAATGCGGTGTATTTTTTGGAATTTTCATCAATCCCTACTTGCCAAAACCCTGAGAACATATCTAAAGTCGAGAAGTACTTAGCATCTCCCAAATAGGATAAAATTTCGTCTATGTTGCTCAAAGGGTAGTTGGATTTTTTTGTAATACTGTTTAATTTTCGATAATCCACGCAAAAACGAGTTTTTCCGGATTCACCTTTTTTTCCGACTAAAACAATTGGTGATGAATAAGGAGAGTGCGACGGTCGAATTATGTCTTGTTGTAACATTTCATCGAGTTGAGTACGAATAAATTCACGTTCCACGGGTGATACTTTGTAAGGTTTACTTTTGAATGCGGTGTCATCAATCACGTCAATTTTATGTTCGATTAAGTTAGTATGTCCAATTTCGGCAAGATCATCAGCAAAAACATCAGAATAGGTTTCTAATAATTGAGAGAGACATTCGCGTTCAGTGGGTGATAACTTAGAGGGTATCGCAAAATTTCTTTGTGGGCTTGTTTCAGAAGAATTATTAAGTAGATATAAGGGTTGATCATTAGGACTTTCGAAAAGATAACCAATGGTGGTGTTTTTTATTAAGGTCAGAATATGGGGATTAAATGATGTTACAGAAAAATGTGTAAAATCCGAATTTACAATTTGAGCATCATTGATTAAAAGTTTACGAGGAACTGTGAAATTTCTGTTTGGAATGAATATGTAATTGGATGCATCAGCAATTGGTGGCGATATTGATGTTAATACAGAAAGTCGCTGATTGGGGTCTAGTCGATAATCTTGGGTTAACTGTATTTTTGTTAGTTTTGTGTTACAATTTTCCTCGGGTAAATAATTAGGTGAAAAGTCAAAGCCCGAGAGACCTGATTCAGCATTTGAATGTAATCACCGCGATGAACTGAGTTCATGCGAATGAACTAAGAGTTCTGGTAACGATTCAGCAATTTCCTCAGAGGAAATGCTATCGAACACCAGGATGTCCAGATACATGTCTTGGAAAAGGAATTCGATCATATTGTGTATAATATGTTTGTCTGCAGATTTCGGATAAAATTTTTCGAAGTAAATTTTAGTAATATTTTTTGTGGCAAGGGCGTGTTTTAACTTACACAATAAGTCCCAATAAGATTTTTCGTCTAATGTGGTAAGAATGAGAAGAAAATTGGGTGTTTGTGCATTTTCATTATTTTGCAATAAAGTGGGGAATCCGGAGTACGTTTTATCGTATAGCCAGTATACACACGGGTAAGAAGAAGAGTTTTTCGGCCGAGAAGAGATTCTTGCGATATTTGATTTACTTATGAGCGGTGGCGGGGAAGACTTAAACATTTCGAATGAAAAAAGTTGTGGGTTAGACGAAACAGTTTTGGGGTGGGTAGAAATAGCGCTTTTGGACGTTGTGTCGATTATGTTACAAAATTTTTTGGCACTGTGACTCGTAAAATTAACGCAAGTTGTGGAACCCACAGAAAGTTTCTCGGTATCCGGTGTCGGTTGTCTAAAATTACTATGTGATAATGTCCGCGTAACTTTATCTGGTTTTTTTGGAACTGGGTTTTGGAGATCTGCTCTCGTATTCCGATGGTTGTTAAAAAAATAAAAATGGTTAGAAGTGTTTTGGGATTTAAAATTTTGGGGATCCCAAAAGGGTATCGTGGTGTTACGATTTTTCCACGCAAACTTTACAACTTTTTGTTTAAAGTTTATAGTAGCATTAAAATTACTCATAAACTGTGTACCTAGAATTAGGGAGTGACCGAAGTTGGGTATTACCACCGCGTTACATGTAGTATTGAGATTTGAAATTTTTAAATCAAATTGTGCCGTACCTAGAATAGGAATTTTGTTATTTCCGGGACCCGTTAGAAATCGAGTTATTTGATTGTTTGGAATAAAATTTGGAAGCAGTTGTTGAGAAATTACGTTGGATGCTGCACCCGTATCTAAAATTATTTGTAGGGGTTTGTTATTTACTTTCCCTGAAATTGTCAGAATTTTAGTGTAAGACTCTCCCGAGAAAGGACGGACACCAGGGAGTACATTTAAAAATTTTGGCGTCCTTGATCGTTTGGGGGAGAATGCTGTTGTAAACGACATGTATTAGCAAAATGACCTATTCTATTGCAGTTGTAACACCGAGGCCTACCGTTATTTGTGCGAGTAACTGGTAAATATTGATTTTGATTTCTGGAAAAATTTTGGGACCTATTTGGATTTTGAAAATTTGATGAGTACTGCATTTTTGTAAAATTGCGGGGAAGTGTAAAACGCGAAAATCTATTTGTATTTGAAGACGGAGTTGAAAAAGAACGTGGGTGCCGAGGCTGAAAATTTTGATTAGGCGGTGCAAATGGATGTCAAGGTCGGAAATTTGGATTGGAGGGTGGAAATGGGGGAGAACGTGTGTTAACATAACCATTTGGTGAAAATGGTGTTTTCGGTCGTAGTTCATTTATAGAAGTCGACGTATTTTTATAATTTTTTTCTAGTTTGTCAATAATAGTTGTAAGATCGTAGATAGTGGTGCAATCATGCTTTGAAAGCTGATAGTTTGTATAAAATTTTGGGTGTAAACCCCTTTCAAAATACTTAATAAATTGACTGTCATCCATGAGTGGATCGACATCATATGCTAACAACTTTAGTTTGTAAAAATATTCTCGAATACTTTCGGAGTTAAATTGTTTTCTATTTGCAAATTCAAATTCGGCATCTTTATTTGGTTTTAACGGGAATTCTACTTTAAATTCTAGTACAATATCTCTCCAGGTACTGGAGATATTGTTTTCGACATAATTTTCATACCAACGGTTTGCAATACCGCTCAAAAATGTACCAAAATAGGTTATTTTTAAATTTTCATCCCACCCGTTGGCGATGGCGCAACGGTCATAACTCCTAAGAAAAGTTTCTGCATCATGAAAGCAAGGGTCGAAAATAGGTGGGCTTACGAACTGTGGCGTGGCGGGCGATTTCGAGGACTCAAAAGCCTCTTTGATTGTACTTCGGCGTGGCATGGTATTACTAGTTGGGGTAATGTAACGACGACGATATGTGTTTATGTTTTCGCGCGGCACGGAATTTTGAATAATCGGAGTTAAGTCCGGAGCAGAGGAAATTCGTTGCAGCGAGACGAAAAACGTGGGCTTATGAAACGCGGACTGATCGGTTGAATCGGTTTTCTTCTTAATTTGTATTTTAATATTAGACATTAAAAAGATTATTATTTAAATATTAAATTTTCTCTGAGCAAGGTACCATGTAAAATTTACAAGGGATCAGTTTGCGCCTCCACCAAATATGTCACGTGCCCCAAAAATCTTCAAAAAAAGAACCCACACTCCGAAAAAATAAAACTTCAAAAATTTTAGAAAAAAACTTAAGATCTATTTATTTGAAATAACCGAAATAAATTTACAAAAAAAAAAAGGAACTACTCACCTACTACTCGTGTTGTCGCCGTGGGTCACCACACACACTCTGCCTTCCGGAGCTCCGGCACGAGCCCAGGAAGACTCCCTCGTGCTGAGCTTGCAAAATCACAGTTCATCAATCTATGGCAAGCTCAGCATTATGGTCTCCCCGGTCTCCCGCCGTAACTCGCGGCTGGGCCATTTCCCGAAGAGAGGAATGTCGAAACTTTAAAACTCAAAAAATCTAATGTGACACTATGATTCTTCGCTGGGAGTAACTATGATTCTTCGGTGGGAGTAACTATGATTCTTCGGTGGGAGTAACTATGATTCTTCGGTGGGAGTAACTATGATTCTTCGGTGGGAGTAACTATGACTATGTACTTCAAAGGACGATTCTCGGTAAACCAAGGTAGTTATCGAAGAAGTGAAAGCGGATTTGATTTCTGCGGCCCGAAATCTACAAGAAAATGTATTAAGTGAAATTTCGAAAATTTTGTTGAAAATTGGTTGAAAATTGAGGTCATTTTGCATATTTTTGAACATTTCAAAGGACGATTCTGGGAAAATCATTGGAGTTATCGAAGAAATGAAAACGGATATGGCTTCTGCGGCCCGAAATATGCAAGAAAATGTATTAAGTGAAATTTCGAAAATTTTGTTGTAAATTGGTGGGAAATTGAGGTAATTTTGCATATTTTTGAATATTTCAAAGGACAATTCTGGGAAAACCATTGAAGTTATCGAAGAAATGAAAACGGATATGACTACTGTGGCGAAAAAGGACGAAAAAGGATACTAAGAACGAAAAAGGACGAAGATGGACGAAAGAGGACGAAAAAAGTCGAAAAAGGACATAAAACGGCGAAAAAGGACGAAGAAGGACGAAAAAGGACGGAAAAGAACGAAAAAGAAAGAAAAATGAAGGCAAGAGCAAAAAGGGTAAAAAGAATTTTGGAGCGGAGTAACTATGATTCTTCGCTGGGAGTAACTATGATTCTTCGGTGGGAGTAACTATGATTCTTCGGTGGGAGTAACTATGATTCTTCGGTGGGAGTAACTATGATTCTTCGGTGGGAGTAACTATGATTCTTCGGTGGGAGTAACTATGATTCTTCGGTGGGAGTAACTATGATTATTCGGTGGGAGTAACTATGACTATGTACTTCAAATGACGATTCTCGGTAAACCAAGGTAGTTATCGAAGAAGTGAAAGCGGATTTGATTTCTGCGGCCCGAAATCTACAAGAAAATGTATTAAGTGAAATTTCGAAAATTTTGTTGAAAATTGGTTGAAAATTGAGGTCATTTTGCATATTTTTGAACATTTCAAAGGACGATTCTGGGAAAACCATTGGAGTTATCGAAGAAATGAAAACGGATATGGCTTCTGCGGCCCGAAATGTGCAAGAAAATGTATTAAGTGAAATTTCGAAAATTTTGTTGAAAATTGGTTGAAAATTGAGGTCATTTTGCATATTTTTGAACATTTCAAAGGACGATTCTGGGAAAACCAATGGAGTTATCGAAGAAATGAAAACGGATATGGCTTCTGCGGCCCGAAATGTGCAAGAAAATGTATTAAGTGAAATTTCGAAAATTTTGTTGAAAATTGGTTGAAAATTGAGGTCATTTTGCATATTTTTGAACACTTCAAAGGACGATTCTGGGAAAACCATTGGAGTTATCGAAGAAATGAAAACGGATATGGCTTCTGCGGTCCGAAATGTGCAAGAAAATGTATTAAGTGAAATTTCGAAAATTTTGTTGAAAATTGGTGGGAAATTGAGGTAATTTTGCATATTTTTGAATATTTCAAAGGACAATTCTGGGAAAACCATTGAAGTTATCGAAGAAATGAAAACGGATATGACTACTGTGGCGAAAAAGGACGAAAAAGGATACTAAGAACGAAAAAGGACGAAGATGGACGAAAGAGGACGAAAAAAGTCGAAAAAGGACATAAAACGGCGAAAAAGGACGAAGAAGGACGAAAAAGGACGGAAAAGAACGAAAAAGAAAGAAAAATGAAGAGAAGAGCAAAAAGGGTAAAAAGAATTTTGGAGGGGAGTAACTATGATTCTTCGCTGGGAGTAACTATGATTCTTCGGTGGGAGTAACTATGATTCTTCGGTGGGAGTAACTATGATTCTTCGGTGGGAGTAACTATGATTCTTCGGTGGGAGTAACTATGATTCTTCGGTGGGAGTAACTATGATTATTCGGTGGGAGTAACTATGACTATGTACTTCAAAGGACGATTCTCGGTAAACCAAGGTAGTTATCGAAGAAGTGAAAGCGGATTTGATTTCTGCGGCCCGAAATCTACAAGAAAATGTATTAAGTGAAATTTCGAAAATTTTGTTGAAAATTGGTTGAAAATTGAGGTCATTTTGCATATTTTTGAACATTTCAAAGGACGATTCTGGGAAAACCATTGGAGTTATCGAAGAAATGAAAACGGATATGGCTTCTGCGGCCCGAAATGTGCAAGAAAATGTACTAAGTGAAATTTCGAAAATTTTGTTGTAAATTGGTGGGAAATTGAGGTAATTTTGCATATTTTTGAATATTTCAAAGGACAATTCTGGGAAAACCATTGAAGTTATCGAAGAAATGAAAACGGATATGGCTTCTGCGGCCCGAAATGTGCAAGAAAATGTATTAAGTGAAATTTCGAAAATTTTGTTAAAAATTGATGGGAAATTGAGGTCATTTTGCATATTTTTGAAAATTTCAAAGGACGATTCTGGGAAAACCATTGAAGTTATTGAAGAAATGAAAACGGATATGACTACTGTGCCGAAAAAGGACGAAAAAGGATACTAAGAACGAAAAAGGACGAAGATGGACGAAAGAGGACGAAAAAAGTCGAAAAAGGACATAAAACGGCGAAAAAGGACGAAGAAGGACGAAAAAGGATAAAAAGGACGAAAAAGGACGGAAAAGAACGAAAAAGAAACCAAAAATGAAAAGAAGGGCAAAAAGGGTAAAAATAATTTTGGAAGGGAGTAACTATGATTCTTCGGTGGGAGTAACTATGATTCTTCGGTGGGAGTAACTATGATTCTTCGGTGGGAGTAACTATGAATCTTCGGTGGGGTATCATATGACGCGGAATTTCCTCAGGATTACGATTCCATATTCACTTTTGCCGGATCTCTTCAATTAAGCGAGAAAAATGCAAATTTGTCTGGGGGGAAGTAACTATGACTATGTACTTCAAAGGACGATTCTCGATAAACCAAGGCAGTTATCGAAGAGGTGAAAGAGGATTTGACTTCTGCGGCCCGAAATCTACAAGAAAATGTATTAAGTAAAATTTCGAAAATTTTGTTGAAAATTGATGGGAAATTGAGGTCATTTTGCATATTTTTGAATATTTCAAAGGACGATTCCGGGAAAACCATTGAAGTTATCGAAGAAATGAAAACGGATATGACTACTGTGGCGAAAAAGGACGAAAAAGGATACTAAGAACGAAAAAGGACCAAGATGGACGAAAGAGGACGAAAAAAGTCGAAAAAGGAGATAAAACGGCGAAAAAGGGCGAAGAAGGACGAAAAAGGATAAAAGGGACGAAAAAGGACGGAAAAGAACGAAAAAGAAACCAAAAATGAAGAGAAGGGCAAAAAGGGTAAAGAGAATTTTGGAGGGGAGTAACTATGATTCTTCGGTGGCAGTAACTATGATTCTCCGGTGGGAGTAACTATGATTCTTCGGTGGGAGTAACTATGAAACTCCGATGGGGTGTCATATGACGCGGAATTTCCTCAGGATTACGATTCCATATTCGCTTTTGCCGGATCTCTTCAATTAAGCGAGAAAAATGCAAATTTGTCTGGGGGGAAGTAACTATGACTATTTATTTCAAAGGACGATTCTCGATAAACCATTGTAGTTATCGAAGAGGTGAAACCGGATTTTATTTCTGCGGCCCGAAATCACTTCCGGCCTCGATTCTTTGATAGCTGCAAACGTTTTTCCAGAATCGACGGTTGAAATATCGAAATTTTTGAAAATTCGATAAATTAGGCATTTCGTACCGATTTTTTCGAAAATGTCGCTCCGCGACCATCAACAGCCTATATTTTTGGAATCAGCACGTCGAGATCTACTTCCCTGAATTTTTTCAAAATTGTTAAACGAATTTTTCAAAAGTGAAAATTTTCCAATGGTCCCCCCTCTTCAAATTTCAGCCAAATTTGGCATTTTCGAAACCTAACTGAGTACATTTTCTTGTAGATTTCGAGCTCTAGAACTCACTTCCGGCCTCGATTCTTTGATAGCTGCAACCGTTTTTCCAGAATCGACGCTTGAAATATCGAAATTTTTGAAAATTCGATAAATTAGCCATTTCGTACCGATTTTTTCGATAATGTCGCTCCGCGACCATCAACAGCCTATATTTTTGGAATCAGCACGTCGAGATCTACGTCCTTGAATTTTTTCAGAATTTTTAAACGACTTTTTCAAAAGTGAAAATTTTCCAATGGTCCCCCCTCTTCAAATTTCGGCCAAATTTTGACATTTTCGAAACCTAACTGAGTACATTGTCTTGTAGATTTCGAGCCCTAGAACTCATTTCCGGCCTCGATTCTTTGATAGCTGCAACCGTTTTTCAAGAATCGACGGTTGAAATATCGAAATTTTTGAAAATTCGATAAATTAGATATTTCGTACCGATTTTTTTGAAAATGTCGCTCCGCGACCATCAACAGCCTATATTTTTGGCATCAGCACGTCGAGATCTACGTCCCTGAATTTTTTCAGAATTTTTAAACGACTTTTTCAAAAGTGAAAATTTTCCAATCGTCCCCCCTTCTTCAAATTTCGGCCAAATTTTGACATTTTCGAAACCTAACTGAGTACATTTTCTTGTAGATTTCGAGCTCTAGAACTCACTTCCGGCCTCGATTCTTTGATGGCTGCAACCGTTTTTCCAGAATCGACGATTGAAATATCGAAATTTTTGAAAATTCGATAAATTAGACATTTCGTACCGATTTTTTCGAAAATGTCGCTCCGCGACCATCAACAGCCTATATTTTTGGAATCAGCACGTCGAGATCTATGTCCCTGAATTTTTTCAGAATTTTTAAACGGCTTTTTCAAAAGTGAAAATTTTCCAATGGTCCCCCCTTCTTCAAATTTCGGCCAAATTTTGACATTTTCGAAACCTAACTGAGTACATTTTCTTGTAGATTTCTAGCTCTAGAACTCACTTCCGGCCTCGATTCTTTGATAGCTGCAACCGTTTTTCCAGAATCGACGGTTGAAATATCGAAATTTTTGAAAATTCGATAAATTAGACATTTCGTACCGATTTTTTCGAAAATGTCGCTCCGCGACCATCAACAGCCTACATTTTTGGAATCAGCACGTCGTTAGATCTACGTCCCTGAATTTTTTCAGAATTTTTAAACGACTTTTTCAAAAGTGAAAATTTTCCAATGGTCCCCCCTTCTTCAAATTTCGGCCAAATTTTGACATTTTCGAAACCTAACTGAGTACATTTTCTTGTAGATTTCGAGCTCTAGAACTCACTTCCGGCCTCGATTCTTTGATAGCAGCAACCGCTTTTCCAGAATCGACGGTTGAAATATCGAAATTTTTGAAAATTCGATAAATTAGGCATTTCGTACCGATATTTTCGAAAATGTCGCTCCGCGACCATCAACAGCCTATATTTTTGGAATCAGCACGTCGAGATCTACGTCCCTGAATTTTTTCAGCATTTTCAAACGACTTTTTCAAAAGTGAAAATTTTCCAATGGTCCCCCCTTCTTCAAATTTCGGCCAAATTTTGACATTTTCGAAAACTAACTGAGTACATTTTCTTGTAGATTTCGAGCTCTAGAACTCACTTCCGGCCTCGATTCTTTGATAGCTGCAACCGTTTTTCCAGAATCGACGGTTGAAATATCGAAATTTTTGAAAATTCGATAAATTAGGCATTTCGTACCGATTTTTTC
Organism: Zophobas morio; assembly: GCF_036711695.1. Classification (NCBI taxonomy): domain Eukaryota; kingdom Metazoa; phylum Arthropoda; class Insecta; order Coleoptera; family Tenebrionidae; genus Zophobas; species Zophobas morio. Next base: position 23,248 of record NW_026972299.1, read on the forward strand.
GAAAATGTCGCCCGCGACCAACAACAGCCTATATTTTTGGAATCAGCACGTCGAGATCTACGTCCCTGAATTTTTTCAGAATTTTTAAACGACTTTTTCAAAAGTGAAAATTTTCCAATGGTCCCCCCTTCTTCAAATTTCGGCCAAATTTTGACATTTTCGAAACCTAACTGAGTACATTTTCTTGTAGATTTCGAACTCTAGAACTCACTTCCGGCCTCGATTCTTTGATAGCTGCAACCGTTTTTCCAGAATCGACGGTTGAAATATCGAAATTTTTGAAAATTCGATAAATTAGACATTTCGTACCGATTTTTTCGAAAATGTCGCTCCACGACCATCAACAGCCTATATTTTTGGAATCAGCACGTCGAGATCTACGTCCCTGAATTTTTTCTGAATTTTTAAAGGACTTTTTTAAAGTGAAAATCTTCCAATGGTCCCCCCTTCTTCAAATTTCGGCCAAATTTTGACATTTTCGAAACCTAACTGAGTACATTTTCTTGTAGATTTCGAGCTCTAGAACTCACTTCCGGCCTCGATTTTTTGATAGCTGCAACCGTTTTTCCAGAATCGACGGTTGAAATATCGAAATTTTTGAAAATTCGATAAATTAGATATTTCGTACCGATTTTTTCGAAAATGTCGCTCCGCGACCATCAACAGCCTATATTTTTGGAATCAGCACGTCGAGATCTACGTCCCTGAATTTTTTCAGAATTTTTAAACGACTTTTTCAAAAGTGAAAATTTTCCAATGGTCCCGCCTTCTTCAAATTTCGGCCAAATTTTGACATTTTCGAAACCTAACTGAGTACATTTTCTTGTAGATTTCGAGCTCTAGAACTCACTTCCGGCCTCGATTCTTTGATAGCTGCAACCGTTTTTCCAGAATCGACGGTTTAAATATCGAAATTTTTGAAAATTCGATAAATTAGACATTTCGTACCGATTTTTTCGAAAATGTCGCTCCGCGACCATCAACAGCCTATATTTTTGGAATCAGCACGTCGAGATCTACGTCCCTGAATTTTTTCAGAATTTTTAAACGACTTTTTCAAAAGTGAAAATTTTCCAATGGTCCCCCCTTCTTCAAATTTCGGCCAAATTTTGACATTTTCGAAACCTAACTGAGTACATTTTCTTGTAGATTTCGAGCTCTAGAACTCACTTCCGGCCTCGGTTCTTTGATAGCTGCAACCGTTTTTCCAGAATCGACGGTTGAAATATCGAAATTTTTGAAAATTCGATAAATTAGGTATTTCGTACCAATTTTTTCGAAAATGTCGCTCCGCGACCATCAACAGCCTATATTTTTGGAATCAGCACGTCGAGATCTACGTCCCTGAATTTTTTCAGCATTTTCAAACGACTTTTTCAAAAGTGAAAATTTTCCAATGGTCCCCCCTTCTTCAAATTTCGTCCAAATTTTGACATTTTCGAAAACTAACTGAGTACATTTTCTTGTAGATTTCGAGCTCTAGAACTCACTTCCGGCCTCGATTCTTTGATAGCTGCAACCGTTTTTCCAGAATCGACGGTTGAAATATCGAAATTTTTGAAAATTCGATAAATTAGGCATTTCGTACCGATTTTTTCGAAAATGTCGCCCGCGACCAACAACAGCCTATATTTTTGGAATCAGCACGTCGAGATCTACGTCCCTGAATTTTTTCAGAGTTTTTAAACGACTTTTTCAAAAGTGAAAATTTTCCAATGGTCCCCCCTTCTTCAAATTTCGGCCAAATTTTGACATTTTCGAAACCTAACTGAGTACATTTTCTTGTAGATTTCGAGCTCTAGAACTCACTTCCGGCCTCGATTTTTTGATAGCTGCAACCGTTTTTCCAGAATCGACGGTTGAAATATCGAAATTTTTGAAAATTCGATAAATTAGACATTTCGTACCGATTTTTTCGAAAATGTCGCTCCGCGACCATCAACAGCCTATATTTTTGGAATCAGCACGTCGAGATCTACGTCCCTGAATTTTTTCAGAATTTTTAAACGACTTTTTCAAAAGTGAAAATTTTCCAATGGTCCCGCCTTCTTCAAATTTCGGCCAAATTTTGACATTTTCGAAACCTAACTGAGGACATTTTCTTGTAGATTTCGAGCTCTAGAACTCACTTCCGGCCTCGATTCTTTGATAGCTGCAACCGTTTTTCCAGAATCGACGGTTGAAATATGGAAATTTTTGAAAATTCGATAAATTAGACATTTCGTACCGATTTTTTCGAAAATGTCGCTCCGCGACCATCAACAGCCTATATTTTTGGAATCAGCACGTCGAGATCTACGTCCCTGAATTTTTTCAGAATTTTTAAACGACTTTTTCAAAAGTGAAAATTTTCCAATGGTCCCGCCTTCTTCAAATTTCGGCCAAATTTTGACATTTTCGAAACCTAACTGAGTACATTTTCTTGTAGATTTCGAGCTCTAGAACTCACTTCCGGCCTCGATTCTTTGATAGCTGCAACCGTATTTCCAGAATCGACGGTTGAAATATCGAAATTTTTGAAAATTCGATAAATTAGACATTTCGTACCGATTTTCTCGAAAATGTCGCTCCGCGACAATCAACAGCGTATATTTTTGGAATCAGCACGTCGAGATCTACGTCCCTGAATTTTTTCAGAATTTTTAAACAACTCTTTCAAAAGTGAAAATTTTCCAATGGTCCCTCCTCTTCAAATTTCGGCCAAATTTTGACATTTTCGAAACCTAACTGAGTACATTTTCTTGTAGATTTCGAGCTCTAGACTCACTTCCGGTCTTGATTCTTTGATAGCTGCAACCGTTTTTCCAGAATCGACGGTTGAAATATCGAAATTTTTGAAAATTCGATAAATTATTCATTTCGTACCGATTTTTTCGAAAATGTCGCCCGCGGCCAACAACAGCCTATATTTTTGGAATCAGCACGTCGAGATCTACGTCCCTGAATTTTTTCAGAATTTTTAAACGACTTTTTCAAAAGTGAAAATTTTCCAATGGTCCCCCCTTCTTCAAATTTCGGCCAAATTTTGACATTTTCGAAACCTAACTGAGTACATTTTCTTGTAGATTTCGAGCTCTAGAACTCACTTCCGGCCTCGATTTTTTGATAGCTGCAACCGTTTTTCCAGAATCGACGGTTGAAATATCGAAATTTTTGAAAATTCGATAAATTAGACATTTCGTACCGATTTTTTCGAAAATGTCGCTCCGCGACCATCAACAGCCTATATTTTTGGAATCAGCACGTCGAGATCTACGTCCCTGAATTTTTTCAGAATTTTTAAACGACTTTTTCAAAAGTGAAAATTTTCCAATGGTCCCGCCTTCTTCAAATTTCGGCCAAATTTTGACATTTTCGAAACCTAACTGAGGACATTTTCTTGTAGATTTCGAGCTCTAGAACTCACTTCCGGCCTCGATTCTTTGATAGCTGCAACCGTTTTTCCAGAATCGACGGTTGAAATATGGAAATTTTTGAAAATTCGATAAATTAGACATTTCGTACCGATTTTTTCGAAAATGTCGCTCCGCGACCATCAACAGTCTATATTTTTGGAATCAGCACGTCGAGATCTACGTCCCTGAATTTTTTCAGAATTTTTAAACGACTTTTTAAAAAGTGAAAATTTTCCAATGGTCCCGCCTTCTTCAAATTTCGGCCAAATTTTGACATTTTCGAAACCTAACTGAGTACATTTTCTTGTAGATTTCGAGCTCTAGAACTCACTTCCGGCCTCGATTCTTTGATAGCTGCAACCGTATTTCCAGAATCGACGGTTGAAATATCGAAATTTTTGAAAATTCGATAAATTAGACTTTTCGTACCGATTTTCTCGAAAATGTCGCTCCGCGACAATCAACAGCGTATATTTTTGGAATCAGCACGTCGAGATCTACGTCCCTGAATTTTTTCAGAATTTTTAAACAACTCTTTCAAAAGTGAAAATTTTCCAATGGTCCCTCCTCTTCAAATTTCGGCCAAATTTTGACATTTTCGAAACCTAACTGAGTACATTTTCTTGTAGATTTCGAGCTCTAGACTCACTTCCGGTCTTGATTCTTTGATAGCTGCAACCGTTTTTCCAGAATCGACGGTTGAAATATCGAAATTTTTGAAAATTCGATAAATTATTCATTTCGTACCGATTTTTTCGAAAATGTCGCCCGCGACCATCAACAGTCTATATTTTTGGAATCAGCACGTCGAGATCTACGTCCCTGAATTTTTTGAGAATTTTTAAACGACTTTTTCAAAAGTGAGAATTTTCCAATGGTCCCCCCTTCTTCAAATTTCGGCCAAATTTTGACATTTTCGAAACCTAACTGAGTACATTTTCTTGTAGATTTCGAGCTCTAGAACTCACTTCCGGCCTCGATTCTTTGATAGCTGCAACCGTTTTTCCAGAATCGCCGGTTGAAATATCGAAATTTTTGAAAATTCGATAAATTAGGCATTTCGTACCGATTTTTTTGAAAATGTCGCTCCGCTACCATCAACAGCCTACATTTTTGGAATCAGCACGTCGAGATCTACGTCCCTGAATTTTTTCACAATTTTTAATCGACTTTTTCAAAAGTGAAAATTTTCCAATGGTCCCCCCTTCTTCAAATTTCGGCCAAATTTTGACATTTTCGAAACCTAACTGAGTACATTTTCTTGTAGATTTCGAGCTCTAGAACTCACTTCCGGCCTCGATTTTTTGATAGCTGCAACCGTTTTTCCAGAATCGACGGTTGAAATATCGAAATTTTTGAAAATTCGATAAATTAGACATTTCGTACCGATTTTTTCGAAAATGTCGCTCCGCGACCATCAACAGCCTATATTTTTGGAATCAGCACGTCGAGATCTACGTCCCTGAATTTTTTCAGAATTTTTAAACGACTTTTTCAAAAGTGAAAATTTTCCAATGGTCCCGCCTTCTTCAAATTTCGGCCAAATTTTGACATTTTCGAAACCTAACTGAGTACATTTTCTTGTAGATTTCGAGCTCTAGAACTCACTTCCGGCCTCGGTTCTTTGATAGCTGCAACCGTTTTTCCAGAATCGACGGTTGAAATATCGAAATTTTTGAAAATTCGATAAATTAGGTATTTCGTACCAATTTTTTCGAAAATGTCGCTCCGCGACCATCAACAGCCTATATTTTTGGAATCAGCACGTCGAGATCTACGTCCCTGAATTTTTTCAGCATTTCAAACGACTTTTTCAAAAGTGAAAATTTTCCAATGGTCCCCCCTTCTTCAAATTTCGTCCAAATTTTGACATTTTCGAAAACTAACTGAGTACATTTTCTTGTAGATTTCGAGCTCTAGAACTCACTTCCGGCCTCGATTCTTTGATAGCTGCAACCGTTTTTCCAGAATCGACGGTTGAAATATCGAAATTTTTGAAAATTCGATAAATTAGGCATTTCGTACCGATTTTTTCGAAAATGTCGCCCGCGACCAACAACAGCCTATATTTTTGGAATCAGCACGTCGAGATCTACGTCCCTGAATTTTTTCAGAATTTTTAAACGACTTTTTCAAAAGTGAAAATTTTCCAATGGTCCCCCCTTCTTCAAATTTCGGCCAAATTTTGACATTTTCGAAACCTAACTGAGTACATTTTCTTGTAGATTTCGAGCTCTAGAACTCACTTCCGGCCACGATTCTTTGATAGCTGCAACCGTATTTCCAGAATCGACGGTTGAAATATCGAAATTTTTGAAAATTCGATAAATTAGACATTTCGTACCGATTTTCTCGAAAATGTCGCTCCGCGACAATCAACAGCGTATATTTTTGGAATCAGCACGTCGAGATCTACGTCCCTGAATTTTTTCAGAATTTTTAAACAACTCTTTCAAAAGTGAAAATTTTCCAATGGTCCCTCCTCTTCAAATTTCGGCCAAATTTTGACATTTTCGAAACCTAACTGAGTACATTTTCTTGTAGATTTCGAGCTCTAGACTCACTTCCGGTCTTGATTCTTTGATAGCTGCAACCGTTTTTCCAGAATCGACGGTTGAAATATCGAAATTTTTGAAAATTCGATAAATTATTCATTTCGTACCGATTTTTTCGAAAATGTCGCCCGCGACCATCAACAGCCTATATTTTTGGAATCAGCACGTCGAGATCTACGTCCCTGAATTTTTTGAGAATTTTTAAACGACTTTTTCAAAAGCGAGAATTTTCCAATGGTCCCCACTTCTTCAAATTTCGGCCAAATTTTGACATTTTCGAAACCAAACTGAGTACATTTTCTTGTAGATTTCGAGCTCTAGAACTCACTTCCGACCTCGATTCTTTGATAGCTGCAACCGTTTTTCCAGAATCGACGGTTGAAATATCGAAATTTTTGGAAATTCGATAAATTAGACATTTCGTACCGATTTTTTCGAAAATGTCGCTCCGCGACCATCAACAGCCTATATTTTTGGAATCAGCACGTCGAGATCTACGTCCCTGAATTTTTTCAGAATTTTTAAACAACTCTTTCAAAAGTGAAAATTTTCCAATGGTCCCTCCTCTTCAAATTTCGGCCAAATTTTGACATTTTCGAAACCTAACTGAGTACATTTTCTTGTAGATTTCGAGCTCTAGACTCACTTCCGGTCTCGATTCTTTGATAGCTGCAACCGTTTTTCCAGAATCGACGGTTGAAATATCGAAATTTTTGAAAATTCGATAAATTATTCATTTCGTACCGATTTTTTCGAAAATGTCGCCCGCGACCATCAACAGCCTATATTTTTGGAATCAGCACGTCGAGATCTACGTCCCTGAATTTTTTGAGAATTTTTAAACGACTTTTTCAAAAGTGAGAATTTTCCAATGGTCCCGCCTTCTTCAAATTTCGGCCAAATTTTGACATTTTCGAAACCTAACTGAGTACATTTTCTTGTAGATTTCGAGCTCTAGAACTCAATTCCGGCCTCGATTCTTTGATAGCTGCAACCGTTTTTCCAGAATCGCCGGTTGAAATATCGAAATTTTTGAAAATTCGATAAATTAGGCATTTCGTACCGATTTTTTTGAAAATGTCGCTCCGCTACCATCAACAGCCTACATTTTTGGAATCAGCACGTCGAGATCTACGTCCCTGAATTTTTTCACAATTTTTAATCGACTTTTTCAAAAGTGAAAATTTTCCAATGGTCCCCCCTTCTTCAAATTTCGGCCAAATTTTGACATTTTCGAAACCTAACTGAGTACATTTTCTTGTAGATTTCGAGCTCTAGAACTCACTTCCGGCCTCCATTCTTTGATGGCTGCAACCGTTTTTCCAGAATCGACGGTTGAAATATCGAAATTTTTGAAAATTCGATAAATTAGACATTTCGTACCGATTTTTTCGAAAATGGCGCTCCGCGACCATCAACAGCCTATATTTTTGGAATCAGCACGTCGAGGTCTACGTCCCTGAATTTTTTCAGAATTTTTAAACGACTTTTTCAAAAGTGAGAATTTTCCAATGGTCCCCCCTTCTTCAAATTTCGGCCAAATTTTGACATTTTCGAAACCTAACTGAGTACATTTTCTTGTAGATTTCGAGCTCTAGAACTCACTTCCGGCCTCGATTTTTTGATAGCTGCAACCGTTTTTCCAGAATCGACGGTTGAAATATCGAAATTTTTGAAAATTCGATAAATTAGACATTTCGTACCGATTTTTTCGAAAATGTCGCTCCGCGACCATCAACAGCCTATATTTTTGGAATCAGCACGTCGAGATCTACGTCCCTGAATTTTTTCAGAATTTTTAAACGACTTTTTCAAAAGTGAAAATTTTCCAATGGTCCCTCCTCTTCAAATTTCGGCCAAATTTTGACATTTTCGAAACCTAACTGAGTACATTTTCTTGTAGATTTCGAGCTCTAGAACTCACTTCCGGCCTCGATTCTTTGATAGCTGCAACCGTTTTTCCAGAATCGACGGTTGAAATATCGAAATTTTTGAAAATTCGATAAATTAGACATTTCGTACCGATTTTTTCGAAAATGTCGCTCCACGACCATCAACAGCCTATATTTTTGGAATCAGCACGTCGAGATCTACGTTCCTGAATTTTTTCTGAATTTTTAAACGACTTTTTCAAAAGTGAAAATCTTCCAATGGTCCCCCCTTCTTCAAATTTCGGCCAAATTTTGACATTTTCGAAACCTAACTGAGTACACTTTCTTGTAGACTTCGAGCTCTAGAACTCACTTCCGGCCTCGATTCTTTGATTGCTGCAACCGTTTTTCCAGAATGGACGGTTGAAATATCGAAATTTTTGAAAATTCGATAAATTGGACATTTCGTACCGATTTTTTCGAAAATGTCGCTCCACGACCATCAACAGCCTATATTTTTGGAATCAGCACGTCGAGATCTACGTCCCTGAATTTTTTCAGAATTTTTAGACGACTTTTTCAAAACTGAAAATTTTCCAATGGTTCCCCCTTCTTCAAATTTCGGCCAAATTTTGACATTTTCGAAACCTAACTGAGTACATTTTCTTGTAGATTTCGAGCTCTAGAACTCACTTCCGGCCTCGATTCTTTGATAGCTGCAACCGTTTTTCCAGAATCGACGGTTGAAATATCGAAATTTTTGAAAATTCGATAAATTAGACATTTCGTACCGATTTTTTCGAAAATGTCGCTCCGCGACCATCAACAGCCTATATTTTTGGAATCAGCACGTCGAGATCTACGTCCCTGAATTTTTTAACGACTTTTTCAAAAGTGAAAATTTTCCAATGGTCCCCCCTTCAAATTTCGGCCAAATTTTGACATTTTCGAAACCTAACTGAGTACATTTTCTTGTAGATTTCGAGCTCTAGAACTCACTTCCGGCCTCGATTCTTTGATAGCTGCAACCGTTTTTCCAGAATCCACGGTTGAAATATTCGAAATTTTTGAAAATTCAATAAATTAGGCATTTCGTACCGATTTTTTCGAAAATGTCGCTCCGCGACCATCAACAGCCTATATTTTTGGAATCAGCACGTCGAGATCTACGTCCCTGAATTTTTTCAGAATTTTTAGACGACTTTTTCAAAACTGAAAATTTTCCAATGGTTCCCCCTTCTTCAAATTTCGGCCAAATTTTGACATTTTCGAAACCTAACTGAGTACATTTTCTTGTAGATTTCGAGCTCTAGAACTCACTTCCGGCCTCGATTCTTTGATAGCTGCAACCGTTTTTCCAGAATCGACGGTTGAAATATCGAAATTTTTGAAAATTCGATAAATTAAGCATTTCGTACCGATTTTTCGAAAATGTCGCTCCGCGACCATCAACAGCCTATATTTTTGGAATCAGCACGTCGAGATCTACGTCGCTGAATTTTTTCAGAATTTTTAAACGACTTTTTCAAAAGTGAAAATTTTCCAATGGTCCCCCCTTCTTCAAATTTCGGCCAAATTTTGACATTTTCGAAACCTAACTGAGTATATTTTCTTGTAGATTTCGAGCTCTAGAACTCACTTCCGGCCTCGATTCTTTGATAGCTGCAACCGTTTTTCCAGAATCGACGGTTGAAATATCGAAATTTTTGAAAATTCGATAAATTAGGCATTTCGTAACGATTTTTTCGAAAATGTCGCTCCGCGACCATCAACAGCCTATATTTTTGGAATCAGCACGTCGAGATCTACGTCCCTGAATTTTTTCAGAATTTTTAAGCGACTTTTTCAAAAGTGAAAATTTTCCAATGGTCCCCCCTTCTTCAAATTTCGGCCAAATTTTGACATTTTCGAAACCTAACTGAGTACATTTTCTTGTAAATTTCGAGTTCTAGAACTCACTTCCGGCCTCGATTCTTTGATAGCTGCAACTGTTTTTCCAGAATCGACGGTTGAAATATCGAAATTTTTGGAAATTCGATAAATTAGGCATTTCGTACCGATTTTTTCGAAAATGTCGCTCCGCGACCATCAACAGCCTATATTTTTGGAATCAGCACGTCGAGATCTACGTCGCTGAATTTTTTCAGAATTTTTAAACGACTTTTTCAATAGTGAAAATTGATGGGAAATTGCATATTTTGCATATTTTTGAACATTTCAAAGGACGATTCTGGGAAAACCATTGGAGTTATCGAAGAAATGAAAACGGATATGGCTTCTGCGGCCCGAAATGTGCAAGAAAATGTATTAAGTGAAATTTCGAAAATTTTGTTAAAAATTGATGGGAAATTGAGGTCATTTTGTATATTTTTGAATATTTCAAAGGACGATTCTGGGAAAACCATTGAAGTTATCGAAGAAATGAAAACGGATATGACTACTGTGGCGAAAAAGGACGAAAAAGGATACTAAGAACGAAAAAGGACGAAGATGGACGAAAGAGGACGAAAAAAGTCGAAAAAGGTCATAAAACGGCGAAAAAGGACGAAGAAGGACGAAAAAGGATAAAAGGGACGAAAAAGGACGGAAAAGAACGAAAAAGAAACCAAAAATGAAGAGAAGGGCAAAAAGGGTAAAGAGAATTTTGGAGGGGAGTAACTATGATTTTTCGGTGGGAGTAACTATGATTCTTCGGTGGGAGTAACTATGATTCTTCGGTGGGAGTAACTATGATTCTTCGGTGGGGTATCATATGACGCGGAATTTCCTCAGGATTACGATTCCATATTCGCTTTTGCCGGATCTCTTCAATTAAGCGAGAAAAATGCAAATTTGTCTGGGGGGAAGTAACTATGACTATGTACTTCAAAGGACGATTCTCGATAAACCAAGGTAGTTATCGAAGAGGTGAAAGCGGATTTGACTTCTGCGGCCTGAAATCTACAAGAAAATGTATTAAGTAAAATTTCGAAAATTTTGTTGAAAATTGGTAGAAAATTGAGGTCATTTTGCATATTTTTGAACATTTCAAAGGACGATTCTGGGAAAACCATTGGAGTTATCGAAGAAATGAAAACGGATATGGCTTCTGCGGCCCGAAATGTGCAAGAAAATGTATTAAGTGAAATTTCGAAAATTTTGTTAAAAGTTGATGGGAAATTGAGGTCATTTTGCATATTTTTGAATATTTAAAGGACGATTCTGGGAAAGCCATTGAAGTTATCGAAGAAATGAAAACGGATATGGCTTCTGCGGCCCGAAATGTGCAAGAAAATGTATTAAGTGAAATTTCGAAAATTTTGTTAAATATTTAGTTATTTATTTATTTATTTAACAGAGAAATTACAGAGTAGAGGAAAAAAAAAATCCTATGGGTACTCTATACAAATTAAACTAAATTTTAAAGTTAACTGTTGAAGGTAACAGAGTTGATTCCCTTTTTGAAAATGCTTGTAGTAGGTGCGGCGACTAGGGTAGGTTGTAAAGAATTCCACTCCTTGAAAACGCGATTGGGTAAAAAACATTGACGACTCTTCGTCGAGTATGTCTGGTGTTTTAGTTGTCGAGGGTGGCCTCGTAACCTGTTGTCATTTTGTGGTTTGTAAATGTGCGAGAGGTCCACGCTGAACTTGGATGTTAGGATGTTGTAGGTGGTTATAAGATCGAGTTTTCTCAGTCTCGTTGTAATTGGTTCAAGGCGCATTTGTGAGAGGCGTTCGGCATATGATGGTCTTCGAATTCCAAGACCAAGGCGGGTGGCTCTTCGTTGTGTTTGTTCTAATAGATTTCTGTCTCGACAAAGTATTGGGTACCATATAGCGCTGGCATATTCCAGGTGGGGTCTGATATACATGATGTAAAGTTTCCGAGTTGTTTCATACGACGGCTTTGAGAAAATTTTGTTACAGATATATATCGTTGAGTTAGCTTTCTTGCATATTTTATCAATGTGTTGTGTCCAAGTCAAACGGTCATTAATGATGACACCCAAATCGTTAACAGATTTTACAGAACGCAAGAGTTTTCCATTGATGGAGTAAGTGTTAAGAGGGTTGTTTGGCCCGATGTGAAGAACGACGCATTTGTCTTCATTTAGTGGTAGAAGCCAAGCTGAAGACCAAATGGCGATTTTGTGCAGATCACTTTGGAGAGTGTCCCAGTTAGATGTTGGGTCAGCAAAAATTTTAGCGTCGTCAGCATAAAGGGCGCATTTTGAACTGATGTCAGCGACCAGATCGGATGTGTAAGCCAAGAAGAGAAGTGGCGCCAGGACGGATCCTTGTGGTACACCACTTAAAACACTTCTGGGATTGGAATACTCCTTGTCCACCCGGACTTTGAACGAACGGTTATTAAGAAACGATGAAATCCACGTTAAGAGGTCTCCACGGACGCCTTGGTGATGGAGTTTGTGCATCAATCGCTGATGAGGGACACGGTCAAACGCTCGGGAAAAGTCTAAGTAAATGACGTCTGTAGGCTTATGTTTGTCAAGTGAGTCAGACCACTCGTTTAAGGATGATAATAAGTTGGTGACGATTGACCGGCCTTTAAGGAAGCCATGCTGAACGTTAGGAATGATTTCATTTTCAACAAGAAATTGAGATAATGAATCGACTATGATAGATTCCATAATTTTGGACACCACTGACACTAAGCTGATCGGCCTGTAGTTATCTGGAGAGAGCTTGTTGCCTTTTTTAAAAATAGGTGTGACGTAAGCACAACGCCAGACGTCTGGCACGATGGATGTTTTAAAAGAGTTTGTCATTATTATGGCCAGGGGTGAGCTTAGGGAGCTGATACAGTGTTTCAGTAGATGCACATCAATGTTGTCAGGTCCAGGGGCAGAGTTGAACTTAAGATTTTTTATTTTTTGTCTTATTATCGATGGAGTGAAATTGATGTTACTTAGAAAGTTCTCACAACTGGGAGTAGAGAGTACTGCTGTCAGTGGATCGTTTGGCTCTGGTATGAAAGACTTGCAAAAACTCTCAGCTAATAACTCGGCTACTTCCAGGTTATTGATGCACAGAGTTCCGTTGGGGTGTTGGATCAGAGGTACGCTGACCTTTGAGCACAGGGCATTCCGAATGTATTGGTGGAACTTCTTTTGGTTGTTGCTGAAAATTACTGACTGTTCATATGCCTTCTTAGCTTTCTGTAATTTGATAGATAGTTCGTTTGAGAAAAGCCTGTGAGCTACGTAGTCATTATTGCATTTTGTTCTCCGAAATTTTTTCCAAAGGGCTTTCTTTTTTGATAATTCTTTTATAAGGTTACGATTTATCCAAGGTTTATTTTTCGCTCGTTTGATAACCATCGTCTTAGTACATTTTGCTTTGAGTGATGTAATGATCGCTGTCAGGTAATTCCATTGCTCATTTGGATCTAAGTTACGGAAACAGGAGTGCCAATCAATTTGATTAATATCGCTGTTGACTAAATTGTAGTTAATACGCTTAACCACCGTTGAGTCAACGCGATTGGGGTGAGTCGAAACAAAAAATTGAATTTGGCTGCTTAACACTGCGTGGTCAGATATGCCAATTGGTGGTTCATGTTGAATATTTGACAAGAGCTGACGATCGTTTACAATAATCCAGTCTAGGAGTGAGGGGTTTGTGTTTTCTCTGAAGCGAGTTGGTTCATTGACAAGCTGTGTGAGGCCAAGGTCTATTAAGAAATTGTGATAAAGAGCTTCTGTACTGTTAGGATGATCGAGGGATACAATATGTTTGAAGTCTGGCAGATTGAAATCGCCAGTGACGATTACTTGAGAGTATTGGGTTATTAGCTCAGTCAAGACTGTAATGATATTATTGTCTGTGGTTGCGGGAGTGTCTGGTGGCCTGTAGATACATAATAATAAGAGACTGAAGGATTGTAAAGAGATGTGAAGAGCAAGGGTTTCCACTGAATTAATTTCAGTGTCAATAGTTTTAATTTGGAAATTCGAAAAACAGTTTTTATTGAGGAAAATTGCGACACCTCCTCCTCGTGTGTGGACTCTATCGTTACGGTGTATGTTATAATTAGAGAGCGGATTTCTGTCGGGTTACGTCACGATTATTAGGTGGGGACGCGTGAATCGCTGTGAATCAGTAGCGGGTAATAATCAGTGCATTTAATTTTCACTTATTCCATAAATACAATTCACGAAACCTTAATTCGTAAAACAGCTAGGTAAATGAGAACGGGAATTAACAGCAAAGTACAACGAAGCACCGTTATTTTATTCGAAAATAGACGAATTGCAGCTAGTAACTGCTCTGAATTCCCATCCCGCACGAGCCGTACCGAGTTTGGCCTTGCCAAGCCCGACAGAAATCCGCTGTCTAGTTATAATCGGGCGGACAAATCATTGAGTTGGGAATCGCGTTATGTAACCAGGTTTCTGTTATACAAAAAATGGAGGGTTTAGAGGTTTGCACGAAAAGAAAGAAGTCATTTAATTTTGCAGGAAGTGATGCAATATTGGTTGACATCAATGATAAATTAACGAAGTTGCCTAATTGATTCTGGGTGGGAGGTTTTTTGTGATTTTTGCGATACCGTGTATATATTTAATTGTCAGATTATCTTCAGTTAAAGATCTCTGGGCTAGTTCCGCTCGTAAATCTCGTAAATATTGTTGCTGGGTGGGTGTTTTGTCGTCTTGAATTTTGAGCTGTTCGAAACGTGATCCGCTTAGTTTGGTTTTATTTCGTAAAATGGATTTAGCCGTGAATGAGCTTGAAAATATGACTTTCGTGGGGCGAGTACGAGTAGCATTGAATTTGCCCAATCGAATGACCGAAATTATCTGAATATCATCATCAGGTGGTAAAATTGTGGACGCGACATTTTTTACTGTATCGAGATCTGATTGCTTACGATGGTCACTATCACCTGTGGGTTCCGGTATTCCACGGATAATCACGTTGTTATTCCGGCGAATGCCTTCTACTGCTTCGGCGGTGGCTTCTTCGAATGTAGTTTGGTGAATGTCCGGTGGATGAGTACTTTTTAAGTTTTCGATATCTTTCCGAAGTTTTTTATTTTCAGTAATCAGTTCATCAATACATTTCTTCATGTCAGCGACCGTGGATGTCAGGGAGCTGATAGTGGCAACTAGGTTTTTCATGGCATTGGGAACATCGGTATCTGTAGGAATCTCAGAAGAACTGGTACAACAGCACTTTTTCTTCTCGGCACAGCTTCTGTGGGACCACAACTTGCAGTCCCCACAATAAATTCTTTTTCTGACCGCAGGGGCATTGCACACAAAGCACATCACTCGTTGCACGTCAACTTCGGCGTCGGCCATTTTTCTCTTTGATTGATGGAAAATTGAGGTCATTTTGCATATTTTTGAATATTTCAAAGGACGATTCTGGGAAAACCATTGAAGTTATCGAAGAAATGAAAACGGATATGACTACTGTGGCGAAAAAGGACGAAAAAGGATACTAAGAACGAAAAAGGACGAAGATGGACGAAAGAGGACGAAAAAAGTCGAAAAAGGACATAAAACGGCGAAAAAGGACGAAGAAGGACGAAAAAGGATAAAAGGGACGAAAAAGGACGGAAAAGAACGAAAAAGAAACCAAAAATGAAGAGAAGGGCAAAAAGGGTAAAGAGAATTTTGGAGGGGAGTAACTATGATCCTTCGGTGGGAGTAACTATGATTCTTCGGTGCGAGTAACTATGATTCTTCGGTGGGAGCAACTATGATTCTTCGGTGGGAGTAACTATGATTCTTCGGTGGGAGTAACTATGATTCTTCGTTGGGAGTAACTATGATTCTTCGGTGGGAGTAACTATGATTCTTCGGTGTTAGTAACTATGATTCTTCGGTGGGAGTAGCTATGATTCTTCGGTGGGAGTAACTATGATTCTTCGGTGGGAGTAAATATGATTCTTCGGTGGGGTATCATATGACGCGGAATTTCCTCAGGATTACGATTCCATATTCGCTTTTGCCGGATCTCTTCAATTAAGCGAGAAAAATGCAAATTTGTCTGGGGGGAAGTAACTATGACTATGTACTTCAAAGGACGATTCTCGAGAAATCAAGGTAGTTATCGAAGAGGTGAAAGCGGATTTGACTTCTGCCGCCCGAAATCTACAAGAAAATGTATTAAGTGAAATTTTGAAAATTTTGTTGAAAATTGGTAGAAAATTGAGGTCATTTTGCATATTTTTGAACATTTCAAAGGACGATTCTGGGAAAACCATTGGAGTTATCGAAGAAATGAAAACGGATATGGCTTCTGCGGCCCGAAATGTGCAAGAAAATGTATTAAGTGAAATTTCGAAAATTTTGTTAAAAATTGATGGGAAATTGAGGTCATTTTGCATATTTTTGAACATTTCAAAGGACGATTCTGGGAAAACCATTGAAGTTATCGAAGAAATGAAAACGGATATGGCTTCTGCGGCGCGAAATGTGCAAGAAAATATATTAAGAGAAATTTCGAAAATTTTGTTAAAAATTGATGGGAAATTGAGGTCATTTTGCATATTTTTGAATATTTCAAAGGACGATTCTGGGAAAACCATTGAAGTTATCGAATAAATGAAAACGGATATGACTACTGTGGCGAAAAAGGACGAAAAAGGATACTAAGAACGAAAAAGGACGAAGATGGACGAAAGAGGACGAAAAAAGTCGAAAGAGGACATAAAACGGCGAAAAAGGACGAAGAAGGACGAAAAAGGATAAAAGGGACGAAAAAGGACGGAAAAGAACGAAAAAGAAACCAAAAATGAAGAGAAGGGCAAAAAGGGTAAAGAGAATTTTGGAGGGGAGTAACTATGATTCTTCGGTGGGAGTAACTATGATTCTTCGGTAGGAGTAACTATGATTCTTCGGTGGGAGTAACTATGATTCTTCGGTAGGAGTAACTATGATTCTTCGGTGGGAGTAACTATGATTCTTCGGTGGGAGTAACTATGATTCTTCGGTGGGAGTAACTATGATTCTTCGGTGGGAGTGACTATGATTCTTCGGTGGGAGTAACTATGATTCTTCGGTGGGAGTAACTATGATTCTTCGGTGGGAGTAACAATGATTCTTCGGTGGGAGTAACTATGATTCTTCGGTGGGAGTAACTATGATTCTTTGGTGGGAGTAACTATGATTCTTCGGTGGGAGTAACTATGATTCTTCGGTGGGAGTAACTATGATTCTTCGGTGGGAGTAACTATGATTCTTCGGTGGGAGTAACAATGATTCTTCGGTGGGAGTAACTATGATTCTTCGGTGGGAGTAACAATGATCCTTCGGTGGGAGTAACTATGATTCTTCGGTGGGAGTAACTATGATTCTTGGGTGGGAGTAACTATGATTCTTCGGTGGGAGTAACTATGATTCTTCGGTGGGAGTAACTATGATACTTCGGTGGGAGTAACTATGATTCATCGGTGGGAGTAGCTATGATTCTTCGGTGGGAGTAACTATGATTCTTCGGTGGGAGTAAATATGATTCTTCGGTGGGGTATCATATGACGCGGAATTTCCTCAGGATTACGATTCCATATTCGCTTTTGCCGGATCTCTTCAATTAAGCGAGAAAAATGCAAATTTGTCTGGGGGGAAGTAACTATGACTATGTACTTCAAAGGACGATTCTCGACAAACCAAGGTAGTTATCGAAGAGGTGAAAGCGGATTTGACTTCTGCGGCCCGAAATCTACAAGAAAATGTTTTAAGTGAAATTTCGAAAATTTTGTTGAAAATTGGTAGAAAATTGAGGTCATTTTGCATATTTTTGAACATTTCAAAGGACGATTCTGGGAAAACCATTGGAGTTATCGAAGAAATGAAAACGGATATGGCTTCTGCGGCCCGAAATGTGCAAGAAAATGTATTAAGTGAAATTTCGAAAATTTTGTTAAAAATTGATGGGAAATTGAGGTCATTTTGCATATTTTTGAACATTTCAAAGGACGATTCTGGGAAAACCATTGAAGTTATCGAAGAAATGAAAACGGATATGGCTTCTGCGGCACGAAATGTGCAAGAAAATATATTAAGTGAAATTTCGAAAATTTTGTTAAAAATTGATGGGAAATTGAGGTCATTTTGCATATTTTTGAATATTTCAAAGGACGATTCTGGGAAAACCATTGAAGTTATCGAAGAAATGAAAACGGATATGACTACTGTAGCGAAAAAGGACGAAAAAGGATACTAAGAACGAAAAAGGACGAAGATGGACGAAAGAGGACGAAAAAAGTCGAAAAAGGACATAAAACGGCGAAAAAGGACGAAGAAGGACGAAAAAGGATAAAAGGGACGAAAAAGGACGGAAAAGAACGAAAAAGAAACCAAAAATGAAGAGAAGGGCAAAAAGGGTAAAGAGAATTCTGGAGGGGAGTAACTATGATTCTTCGGTGGGAGTAACTATGATTCTTCGGTGGGAGTAACTATGATTCTTCGGTGGGAGTAACTATGATTCTTCGGTGGGAGTAACTATGATTCTTCGGTGGGAGTAACTATGAGTCTTCGGTGGGAGTAACTATGATTCTTCGGTGGGAGTAACTATGATTCTTCGGTGGGAGTAACTATGATCCTTCGGTGGGAGTAACTATGATTCTTCGGTGGGAGTAACTATGATTCTTCGGTGGGATTAACTATGATTCTTCGGTGGGAGTAACCATGATTCTTCGGTGGGAGTAACTATGATTCTTCGGTGGGAGTAACTATGATTCTTCGGTGGGAGTAACTATGATTCTTCGGTGGGAGTAACTGTGATTCTTCGGTGGGAGTAACCATGATTCTTCGGTGGGAGTAACTATGATTCTTCGGTGGGAGTAACTATGATAGCTGCAACCGTTTTTCCAGAATCGACGGATGAAATATCGAAATTTTTGAAAATTCGATAAATTAGGCATTTCGTACCGATTTCTTCGAAAATGTCGCTCCCCGACCATCAACAGCCTATATTTTTGGAATCAGCACGTCGAGATCTACGTCCCTGGATTTTTTCAGAATTTTTAAACGACTTTTTCAAAAGTGAAAATTTTCCAATGGTCTCCCTTCTTCAAATTTCGGCCCAATTTTGACATTTTCGAAACCTAACTGAGTACATTTTCTTGTAGATTTCCAGCTCTAGAACTCACTTCCGGCCTCGATTCTTTGATAGCTGCAACCGTTTTTCCAGAATCGACGGTTGAAATATCGAAATTTTTGAAAATTCGATAAATTAGGCATTTCGTACCGATTTCTTCGAAAATGTCGCTCCGCGACCATCAACAGCCTATATTTTTGGAATCAGCACGTCGAGATCTACGTCCCTGAATTTTTTCAGAATTTTTAAACGACTTTTTCAAAAGTGAAAATTTTCCAAAGGTCCCCCCTTCTTCAAATTTCGGCCAAATTTTGACATTTTCGAAACCTAACTGAGTACATTTTCTTGTAGATTTCGAGCTCTAGAACTCACTTCCGGCCTCGATTCTTTGATAGCTGCAACCGTTTTTCCAGAATCGACGGTTGAAGTATCGAAATTTTTGAAAATTCGATAAATTAGGTATTTCGTACCGATTTTTTCGAAAATGTCGCTCCGCGACCATCAACAGCCTATATTTTTGGAATCAGCACATCGAGATCTACGACCCTGAATTTTTTCAGAATTTTTAAACGACTTTTTCAAAAGTTAAAATTTTCCAATGGTCCCCCCTTCTTCAAATTTCGGCCAAATTTTGATATTTTCGAAACCTAACTGAGTACATTTTCTTGTAGATTTCGAGCTCTAGAACTCACTTCCGGCCTCGATTCTTTGATAGCTGCAACCTCTTTTCCAGAATCGAGGGTTGAAATATCGAAATTTTTGAAAATTCGATAAATTAGGCATTTAGTACCGATTTTTTCGAAAATGTCGCTCCGCGACCATCAACAGCCTATATTTTTGGAATCAGCACGTCGAGATCTACGTCCCTGAATTTTTTCAGAATTTTTAAACGACTTTTTCAAAAGTGAAAATTTTCCAATGGTCCCCCCTTCTTCAAATTTCGCCCAAATTTTGACATTTTCGAAACCTAACTGAGTAAATTTTCTTGTAGATTTCGAGCTCTAGAACTCACTTCCCGCCTCGATTCTTTGATAGCTGCAACCGCTTTTCCAGAATCGACGGATGAAATATCGAAATTTTTGAAAATTCGATAAATTAGGCATTTCGTACCGATTTTTTCGAAAATGTCGCTCCGCGACCATCAACAGCCTATATTTTTGGAATCAGCACGTCGAGATCTACGTCCCTGAATTTTTTCAGAATTTTTAAACGACTTTTTCAAAAGTGAAAATTTTCCAATGGTCCCCCCTTCTTCAAATTTCGCCCAAATTTTGACATTTTCGAAACCTAACTGAGTAAATTTTCTTGTAGATTTCGAGCTCTAGAACTCACTTCCCGCCTCGATTCTTTGATAGCTGCAACCGCTTTTCCAGAATCGACGGTTGAAATATCGAAATTTTTGAAAATTCGATAAATTACGCATTTCGTACCGATTTTTTCGAAAATGTCGCTCCGCGACCATCAACAGCCTATATTTTTGGAATCAGCACGTCGAGATCTACGCCCCTGAATTTTTTCAGAATTTTTAAACGACTATTTCAAAAGTGAAAATTTTCCAATGGTCCCCTCTTCTTCAAATTTCGGCCAAATTTTGACATTTTCGAAACCTAACTGAGTACATTTTCTTGTAGATTTCGAGCTCTAGAACTCACTTCCGGCCTCGATTCTTTGATAGCTGCAACCGTTTTTCCAGAATCGACGGTTGAAATATCGAAATTTTTGAAAATTCGATTAATTAGGCATTTCGTACCGATTTCTTCGAAAATGTCGCTCCGCGACCATCAACAGCCTATATTTTTGGAATCAGCACGTCGAGATCTACGTCCCTGAATTTTTTCAGAATTTTTAAACGACTTTTTCAAAAGTGAAAATTTTCCAAAGGTCCCCCCTTCTTCAAATTTCGGCCAAATTTTGACATTTTCGAAACCTAACTGAGTACATTTTCTTGTAGATTTCGAGCTCTAGAACTCACTTCCGGCCTCGATTCTTTGATAGCTGCAACCGTTTTTCCAGAATCGACGGTTGAAGTATCGAAATTTTTGAAAATTCGATAAATTAGGTATTTCGTACCGATTTTTTCGAAAATGTCGCTCCGCGACCATCAACAGCCTATATTTTTGGAATCACCACGTCGAGATCTACGACCCTGAATTTTTTCAGAATTTTTAAACGACTTTTTCAAAAGTGAAAATTTTCCAATGGTCCCCCCTTCTTCAAATTTCGGCCAAATTTTGACATTTTCGAAACCTAACTGAGTACATTTTCTTGTAGATTTCGAGCTCTAGAACTCACTTCCGGCCTCGATTCTTTGATAGCTGCAACCTCTTTTCCAGAATCGACGGTTGAAATATCGAAATTATTGAAAATTCGATAAATTAGGCATTTAGTACCGATTTTTTCGAAAATGTCGCTCCGCGACCATCAACAGCCTATATTTTTGGAATCAGCACGTCGAGATCTACGTCCCTGAATTTTTTCAGAATTTTTAAACGACTTTTTTAAAAGTGAAAATTTTCCAATGGTCCCACCTTCTTCAAATTTCGGCCAAATTTTGACATTTTCGAAACCTAACTGAGTAAATTTTCTTGTAGATTTCGAGCTCTAGAACTCACTTCCGGCCTCGATTCTTTGATAGCTGCAACCTCTTTTCCAGAATCGACGGTTGAAATATCGAAATTTTTGAAAATTCGATAAATTAGGCATTTAGTACCGATTTTTTCGAAAATGTCGCTCCGCGACCATCAACAGCCTATATTTTTGGAATCAGCACGTCGAGATCTACGTCCCTGAATTTTTTCAGAATTTTTAAACGACTTTTTCAAAAGTGAAAATTTTCCAATGGTCCCCCCTTCTTCAAATTTCGCCCAAATTTTGACATTTTCGAAACCTAACTGAGTAAATTTTCTTGTAGATTTCGAGCTCTAGAACTCACTTCCCGCCTCGATTCTTTGATAGCTGCAACCGCTTTTCCAGAATCGACGGTTGAAATATCGAAATTTTTGAAAATTCGATAAATTAGGCATTTCGTACCGATTTTTTCGAAAATGTCGCTCCGCGACCATCAACAGCCTATATTTTTGGAATCAGCACGTCGAGATCTACGTCCCTGAATTTTTTCAGAATTTTTAAACGACTTTTTCAAAAGTGAAAATTTTCCAATGGTCCCCCCTTCTTCAAATTTCGCCCAAATTTTGACATTTTCGAAACCTAACTGAGTAAATTTTCTTGTAGATTTCGAGCTCTAGAACTCACTTCCCGCCTCGATTCTTTGATAGCTGCAACCGCTTTTCCAGAATCGACGGTTGAAATATCGAAATTTTTGAAAATTCGATAAATTAGGCATTTCGTACCGATTTTTTCGAAAATGTCGCTCCGCGACCATCAACAGCCTATATTTTTGGAATCAGCACGTCGAGATCTACGCCCCTGAATTTTTTCAGAATTTTTAAACGACTATTTCAAAAGTGAAAATTTTCCAATGGTCCCCTCTTCTTCAAATTTCGGCCAAATTTTGACATTTTCGAAACCTAACTGAGTACATTTTCTTGTAGATTTCGAGCTCTAGAACTCACTTCCGGCCTCGATTCTTTGATAGCTGCAACCGTTTTTCCAGAATCGACGGTTGAAATATCGAAATTTTTGAAAATTCGATAAATTAGGCATTTCGTACCGATTTCTTCGAAAATGTCGCTCCGCGACCATCAACAGCCTATATTTTTGGAATCAGCACGTCGAGATCTACGTCCCTGAATTTTTTCAGAATTTTTAAACGACTTTTTCAAAAGTGAAAATTTTCCAAAGGTCCCCCCTTCTTCAAATTTCGGCCAAATTTTGACATTTTCGAAACCTAACTGAGTACATTTTCTTGTAGATTTCGAGCTCTAGAACTCACTTCCGGCCTCGATTCTTTGATAGCTGCAACCGTTTTTCCAGAATCGACGGTTGAAGTATCGAAATTTTTGAAAATTCGATAAATTAGGTATTTCGTACCGATTTTTTCGAAAATGTCGCTCCGCGACCATCAACAGCCTATATTTTTGGAATCACCACGTCGAGATCTACGACCCTGAATTTTTTCAGAATTTTTAAACGACTTTTTCAAAAGTGAAAATTTTCCAATGGTCCCCCCTTCTTCAAATTTCGGCCAAATTTTGACATTTTCGAAACCTAACTGAGTACATTTTCTTGTAGATTTCGAGCTCTAGAACTCACTTCCGGCCTCGATTCTTTGATAGCTGCAACCTCTTTTCCAGAATCGACGGTTGAAATATCGAAATTATTGAAAATTCGATAAATTAGGCATTTAGTACCGATTTTTTCGAAAATGTCGCTCCGCGACCAACAACAGCCTATATTTTTGGAATCAGCACGTCGAGATCTACGTCCCTGAATTTTTTCAGAATTTTTAAACGACTTTTTTAAAAGTGAAAATTTTCCAATGGTCCCACCTTCTTCAAATTTCGGCCAAATTTTGACATTTTCGAAACCTAACTGAGTAAATTTTCTTGTAGATTTCGAGCTCTAGAACTCACTTCCGGCCTCGATTCTTTGATAGCTGCAACCTCTTTTCCAGAATTGACGGTTGAAATATCGAAATTTTTGAAAATTCGATAAATTATGCATTTAGTACCGATTTTTTCGAAAATGTCGCTCCGCGACCATCAACAGCCTATATTTTTGGAATCAGCACGTCGAGATCTACGTCCCTGAATTTTTTCAGAATTTTTAAACGACTTTTTCAAAAGTGAAAATTTTCCAATGGTCCCCCCTTCTTCAAATTTCGCCCAAATTTTGACATTTTCGAAACCTAACTGAGTAAATTTTCTTGTAGATTTCGAGCTCTAGAACTCACTTCCCGCCTCGATTCTTTGATAGCTGCAACCGCTTTTCCAGAATCGACGGTTGAAATATCGAAATTTTTGAAAATTCGATAAATTAGGCATTTCGTACCGATTTTTTCGAAAATGTCGCTCCGCGACCATCAACAGCCTATATTTTTGGAATCAGCACGTCGAGATCTACGCCCCTGAATTTTTTCAGAATTTTTAAACGACTATTTCAAAAGTGAAAATTTTCCAATGGTCCCCCCTTCTTCAAATTTCGGCCAAATTTTGACATTTTCGAAACCTAACTGAGTACATTTTCTTGTAGATTTCGAGCTCTAGAACTCACTTCCGGCCTCGATTCTTTGATAGCTGCAACCGTTTTTCCAGAATCGACGGTTGAAGTATCGAAATTTTTGAAAATTCGATAAATTAGGTATTTCGTACCGATTTTTTCGAAAATGTCGCTCCGCGACCATCAACAGCCTATATTTTTGGAATCACCACGTCGAGATCTACGACCCTGAATTTTTTCAGAATTTTTAAACGACTTTTTCAAAAGTGAAAATTTTCCAATGGTCCCCCCTTCTTCAAATTTCGGCCAAATTTTGACATTTTCGAAACCTAACTGAGTACATTTTCTTGTAGATTTCGAGCTCTAGAACTCACTTCCGGCCTCGATTCTTTGATAGCTGCAACCTCTTTTCCAGAATCGACGGTTGAAATATCGAAATTATTGAAAATTCGATAAATTAGGCATTTAGTACCGATTTTTTCGAAAATGTCGCTCCGCGACCATCAACAGCCTATATTTTTGGAATCAGCACGTCGAGATCTACGTCCCTGAATTTTTTCAGAATTTTTAAACGACTTTTTTAAAAGTGAAAATTTTCCAATGGTCCCACCTTCTTCAAATTTCGGCCAAATTTTGACATTTTCGAAACCTAACTGAGTAAATTTTCTTGTAGATTTCTAGCTCTAGAACTCACTTCCGGCCTCGATTCTTTGATAGCTGCAACCTCTTTTCCAGAATTGACGGTTGAACTATCGAAATTTTTGAAAATTCGATAAATTATGCATTTAGTACCGATTTTTTCGAAAATGTCGCTCCGCGACCATCAACAGCCTATATTTTTGGAATCAGCACGTCGAGATCTACGACCCTGAATTTTTTCAGAATTTTTAATCGACTTTTTCAAAAGTGAAAATTTTCCAATTGTCCCCCCTTCTTCAAATTTCGGCCAAATTTTGACATTTTCGAAACCTAACTGAGTACATTTTCTTGTAGATTTCGAGCTCTAGAACTCACTTCCGGCCTCGATTCTTTGATAGCTGCAACCGTTTTTCCAGAATCGACGGTTGAAATATCGAAATTTTTGAAAATTCGATAAATTAGGTATTTCGTACCGATTTTTTCGAAAATGTCGCTCCGCGACCATCAACAGCCTATATTTTTGGAATCAGCACGTCGAGATCTACGACCCTGAATTTTTTCAGAATTTTTAAACGACTTTTTCAAAAGTGAAAATTTTCCAATGGTCCCCCCTTCTTCAAATTTCGGCCAAATTTTGACATTTTCGAAACCTAACTGAGTACATTTTCTTGTAGATTTCGAGCTCTAGAACTCACTTCCGGCCTCGATTCTTTGATAGCTGCAACCGTTTTTCCAGAATCGACGGTTGAAGTATCGAAATTTTTGAAAATTCGATAAATTAGGTATTTCGTACCGATTTTTTCGAAAATGTCGCTCCGCGACCATCAACAGCCTATATTTTTGGAATCAGCACGTCGAGATCTACGACCCTGAATTTTTTCAGAATTTTTAAACGACTTTTTCAAAAGTTAAAATTTTCCAATAGTCCCCCCTTCTTCAAATTTCGGCCAAATTTTGATATTTTCGAAACCTAACTGAGTACATTTTCTTGTAGATTTCGAGCTCTAGAACTCACTTCCGGCCTCGATTCTTTGATAGCTGCAACCTCTTTTCCAGAATCGACGGTTGAAATATCGAAATTTTTGAAAATTCGATAAATTAGGCATTTAGTACCGATTTTTTCGAAAATGTCGCTCCGCGACCATCAACAGCCTATATTTTTGGAATCAGCACGTCGAGATCTACGTCCCTGAATTTTTTCAGAATTTTTAAACGACTTTTTCAAAAGTGAAAATTTTCCAATGGTCCCCCCTTCTTCAAATTTCTGCCAAGTTTTGACATTTTCGAAACCTAACTGAGTACATTTTCTTGTAGATTTCGAGCTCTAGAACTCACTTCCGGCCTCGATTCTTTGATAGTTGCAACTGTTTTTCCAGAATCGACGGTTGATTTATCGAAATTTTTGAAAATTCGATAAATTAGGCATTTCGTACCGATTTTTTCGAAAATGTCGCTCCGCGACCATCAACAGCCTATGTTTTTGGAATCAGCACGTCGAGATCTACGTCCCAGAATTTTTTCAGAATTTTTAAACGACTTTTTCAAAAGTGAAAATTTGCCAATGGTCCCCCCTTCTTCAAATTTCGGCCAAATTTTGACATTTTCGAAACCTAACTGAGTACATTTTCTTGTAGATTTCGAGCTCTAGAACTCACTTCCGGCCTCGATTCTTTGATAGCTGCAACCTCTTTTCCAGAATCGACGGTTGAAATATCGAAATTATTGAAAATTCGATAAATTAGGCATTTAGTACCGATTTTTTCGAAAATGTCGCTCCGCGACCATCAACAGCCTATATTTTTGGAATCAGCACGTCGAGATCTACGTCCCTGAATTTTTTCAGAATTTTTAAACGACTTTTTCAAAAGTGAAAATTTTCCAATGGTCCCCCCTTCTTCAAATTTCGCCCAAATTTTGACATTTTCGAACCCTAACTGAGTAAATTTTCTTGTAGATTTCGAGCTCTAGAACTCACTTCCGGCCTCGATTCTTTGATAGCTGCAACCGCTTTTCCAGAATCGACGGTTGAAATATCGAAATTTTTGAAAATTCGATAAATTATTCATTTCGTACCGATTTTTTCGAAAATGTCGCTCCGCGACCATCAACAGCCTATATTTTTGGAATCAGCACGTCGAGATCTACGCCCCTGAATTTTTTCAGAATTTTTAAACGACTTTTTCAAAAGTGAAAATTTTCCAATGGTCCCCCCTTCTTCAAATTTCGGCCAAATTTTGACATTTTCGAAACCTAACTGAGTACATTTTCTTGTAGATTTCGAGCTCTAGAACTCACTTCCGGCCTCGATTCTTTAATAGCTGCAACCGTTTTTCCAGAATCGACGGTTGAATTATCGAAATTTTTGAAAATTCGATAAATTAGGTATTTCGTACCGATTTTTTCGAAAATGTCGCTCCGCGACCATCAACAGCCTACATTTTTGGAATCAGCACGTCGAGATCTACGTCCCTGAATTTTTTCAGAATTTTTAAACGACTTTTTCAAAAGTGAAAATTTTCCAATGGTCCCCCCTTCTTCAAATTTCGGCCAAATTTTGACATTTTCGAAACCTAACTGAGTACATTTTTTTGTAGATTTCGAGCTCAAGAACTCACTTCCGGCCTCGATTCTTTGATAGCTGCAACCGTTTTTCCAGAATCGACGGTTGAAATATCGAAATTTTTGAAAATTCGATAAATTAAAAATTTGGTACCGATTTTTTCGAAAATGTCGCTCCGCGACCATCAACAGCCTATATTTTTGGAATCAGCACGTCGAGATCTACGTCCCTGAATTTTTTCAGAATTTTTAAACGACTTTTTCAAAAGTGAAAATTTTCTGTTTTTGCTTGTTAACTTCGCCTTTATTGTTAGTCTTATCTTACCCTCTATTTTCTTAGCGGGTATATCATTTGCCAAAATCAGTCTTATCTTATCAAATACTAGCCCCGCCCACCCACCCTCTATTTTCTTAATGACTATGTCATCTGCCAAAATCAGTCTTATCTTTTCAAAAACTAGCCCCGCCCGCCCACCCTCTATTTTCTTAAAGACTATGTCATCTGCCAAAATCAGTCTTATCTTATCAAAAACTAGCCCCGCCCGCCCACCCTTTATTTTCTTAGAAGGTATGTCATTTGCCAAAATCAGTCTTATCTTATCAAATACTAGCCCCGCCCACCCACCCTCTATTTTCTTAAAGACTATGTCATCTGCCAAAATCAGTCTTATCTTATCAAAAACTAGCCCCGTCCGCCCACCCTTTATTTTCTTAGAAGGTATGTCATTTGCCAAAATCAGTCTTATCTTATCAAATACTAGCCCCAGCCACCCACCCTCTATTTTCTTAAAAACTATGTCATCTGCCAAAATCAGTCTTATCTTATCAAAAACTAGCCCCGCCCGCCCACCCTTTATTTTTTTAGAAGGTATGTCATTTGCCAAAATCAGTCTTATCTTATCAAATACTAGCCCCGCCCGCCCACCCTTTATTTTCTTAAAGACTATGTCATCTGCCAAAATCAGTCTTATCTTATCAAATACTAGCCCCGCCCACCCACCCTTTATTTTTTTAGAAGGTATGTCATTTGCCAAAATCAGTCTTATCTTATCAAATACTAGCCCCGCCCGCCCACCCTTTATTTTCTTAAAGACTATGTCATCTGCCAAAATCAGTCTTATCTTATCAAATACTAGCCCCGCCCACCCACCCTTTATTTTTTTAGAAGGTATGTCATTTGCCAAAATCAGTCTTATCTTATCAAATACTAGCCCCGCCCGCCCACCCTTTATTTTCTTAAAGACTATGTCATCTTTTCCAATGGTCCCCCCTTCTTCAAATTTCGGCCAAATTTTGACATTTTCCAAACCTAACTGAGCATATTTTCTTGTAGATTTCGAGCTCTAGAACTCACTTCCGGCCTCGATTCTTTGATAGCTGCAACCGTTTTTCCAGAATCGACGGTTGAAATATCGAAATTTTTGAAAATTCGATAAATTAGACATTTCGTACCGATTTTTTCGAAAATGTCGCTCCGCGACCATCAACAGCCTATATTTTTGGAATCAGCACGTCGAGATCTACGTCCCTGAATTTTTTCAGAATTTTTAAACGACTTTTTCAAAAGTGAAAATTTTCCAACGGTCCCCCCTTCTTCAAATTTCGGCCAAATTTTGACATTTTCGAAACCTAACTGAGTACATTTTCCTGTAGATTTCGAGATCTAGAACTCACTTCCGGCCTCGATTCTTTGATAGCTGCAACCGTTTTTCCAGAATCGACGGTTGAAATATCGAAATTTTTGAAAATTCGATAAATTAGTCATTTCGTACCGATTTTTTCGAAAATGTCGCTCCGCGACCATCAACAGCCTATATTTTTGGAATCAGCACGTCGAGATCTACGTCCCTGAATTTTTTCAGAATTTTTAAACGACTTTTTCAAAAGTGAAAATTTTCCAATGGTCCCCCCTTCTTCAAATTTCGGCCAAATTTTGACATTTTCGAAACCTAACTGAGTACATTTTCTTGTAGATTTCGAGCTCTAGAACTCACTTCCGGCCTCGATTCTTTGATAGCTGCAACCCATTTTTCCAGAATCGACGGTTGAATTATCGAAATTTTTGAAAATTCGATAAATTAGGCATTGCGTACCGATTTTTTCGAAAATGTCGCCCCGCGACCATCAACAGCCTATATGTTTGGAAACCGCACGTCGAGATCTACGTTCCTGAAGTTTTTCAGAATTTTTAAACGACTTTTTCAAAAGTGAAAATTTTCCAATGGTCCCACCTTCTTCAAATTTCGGCCAAATTTTGACATTTTTGAAACCTAACTGAGTACATTTTCTTGTAGATTTCGAGATCTAGAACTCACTTCCGGCCTCGATTCTTTGATAGCTGCCACCGTTTTTCCAGAATCGACGGTTGAAATATGGAAATTTTTGAAAATTCGATAAATTAGGCATTTCGTACCGATTTTTTCGAAAATGTCGCTCCGCGACCATCAACAGCCTAAATTTTTGGAATCAGCACGTCGACATCTACGTTCCTGAATTTTTTCAGAATTTTTAAACGACTTTTTCAAAAGTGAAAATTTTCCAATTGTCCCCCCTGTTCAAATTTCGGCCAAATTTTGACATTTTCGAAACCTAATTGAGTACATTTTCTTGTAGATTTCGAGCTCTAGAACTCACTTCCGGCCTCGATTCTTTGATAGCTGCAACCGTTTTTCCAGAATCGACGGTTGAAATATCGAAATTTTTGAAAATTCGATAAATTAGGCATTTCGTACCGATTTTTTCGAAAATGTCGCTCCGCGACCATCAACATTTACATTTTTGGAATCAGCACGTAGAGATCTACGTCCCTGAATTTTTTCAGAATTTTTAATCGACTTTTTCAAAAGTGAAAATTTTCCAATGGTCTCCCCTTCTTCAAATTTCGGCCAAATTTTGACATTTTCGAAACCTACCTGAGTACATTTTCTTGTAGACTTCGAGCTCTAGAACTCACTTCCGGCCTCGATTCTTTGATAGCTGCAACCGTTTTTCCAGAATCGACGGTTGAAATATCGAAATTTTTGAAAATTCGATAAATTAGGCATTTCGTACCGATTTTTTCGAAAATGTCGCTCCGCGACCATCAACAGCCTATATTTTTGGAATCAGCACGTCGAGATCTACGTCCCAGAATTTTTTCAGAATTTTTAAACGACTTTTTCAAAAGTGAAAATTTTCCAATGGTCCCCCCTTCTTCAAATTTCGGCCAAATTTTGACATTTTCGAAACCTAACTGAGTACATTTTCTTGTAGATTTCGAGATCTAGAACTCACTTCCGGCCTCGATTCTTTGATAGCTGCCACCGTTTTTCCAGAATCGACGGTTGAAATATGGAAATTTTTGAAAATTCGATAAATTAGGCATTTCGTACCGATTTTTTCGAAAATGTCGCTCCGCGACCATCAACAGCCTATATTTTTGGAATCAGCACGTCGAGATCTACGTCCCTGAATTTTTTCAGAATTTTTAAACGACTTTTTCAAAAGTGAAAATTTTCCAATTGTCCCCCCTCTTCAAATTTCGGCCAAATTTTGACATTTTCGAAACCTAACTGAGTAAATTTTCTTGTAGATTTCGAGCTCTAGAACTCACTTCCGGCCTCGATTCTTTGATAGCTGCAACCGTTTTTCCAGAATCGACGGTTGAAATATCGAAATTTTTGAAAATTCGATAAATTAGGCATTTCGTACCGATTTTTTCGAAAATGTCGCTCCGCGACCATCAACAGCTTACATTTTTGGAATCAGCACGTCGAGATCTACGTCCCTGAATTTTTTCAGAATTTTTAATCGACTTTTTCAAAAGTGAAAATTTTCCAATGGTCTCCCCTTCTTCAAATTTCGGCCAAATTTTGACATTTTCGAAACCTACCTGAGTACATTTTCTTGTAGACTTCGAGCTCTAGAACTCACTTCCGGCCTCGATTCTTTGATAGCTGCAACCGTTTTTCCAGAATCGACGGTTGAAATATCGAAATTTTTGAAAATTCGATAAATTAGGCATTTCGTACCGATTTTTTCGAAAATGTCGCTCCGCGACCATCAACAGCCTATATTTTTGGAATCAGCACGTCGAGATCTACGTCCCAGAATTTTTTCAGAATTTTTAAACGACTTTTTCAAAAGTGAAAATTTTCCAATTGTCCCCCCTTATTCAAATTTCGGCCAAATTTTGACATTTTCGAAACCTAACTGAGTACATTTTCTTGTAGATTTCGAGCTCTAGAACTCACTTCCGGCCTCGATTCTTTGATAGCTGCAACCGTTTTTCCAGAATCGACGGTTGAAATATCGAAATTTTTGAAAATTCGATAAATTAATCATTTCGTACCGATTTTTTTGAAAATGTCGCTCCGCGACCATCAACAGATTATATTTTTGGAATCAGCACGTCGAGATCTACGTTCCTGAATTTTTTCAGAATTTTTAAACGACTTTTTCAAAAGTGAAAATTTTCCAATGGTCCCCCCTTCTTCAAATTTCGGCCAAATTTTGACATTTTCGAAACCTAACTGAGTACATTTTCTTGTAGATTTCGAGCTCTAGAACTCACTTCCGGCCTCGATTCTTTGATAGCTGCAACCGTTTTTCCAGAATCGACGGTTGAAATATCGAAATTTTTGAAAATTCAATAAATTAGGCATTTCGTACCGATTTTTTCGAAAATGTCGCTCCGCGACCATCAACAGCCTATATTTTTGGAATCAGCACGTCGAGATCTACGTTCCTGAAGTTTTTCAGAATTTTTAAACGACTTTTTCAAAAGTGAAAATTTTCCAATGGTCCCACCTTCTTCAAATTTCGGCCAAATTTTGACATTTTTGAAACCTAACTGAGTACATTTTCTTGTAGATTTCGAGATCTAGAACTCACTTCCGGCCTCGATTCTTTGATAGCTGCCACCGTTTTTCCAGAATCGACGGTTGAAATATGGAAATTTTTGAAAATTCGATAAATTAGGCATTTCGTACCGATTTTTTCGAAAATGTCGCTCCGCGACCATCAACAGCCTAAATTTTTGGAATCAGCACGTCGAGATCTACGTTCCTGAATTTTTTCAGAATTTTTAAACGACTTTTTCAAAAGTGAAAATTTTCCAATTGTCCCCCCTGTTCAAATTTCGGCCAAATTTTGACATTTTCGAAACCTAATTGAGTACATTTTCTTGTAGACTTCGAGCTCTAGAACTCACTTCCGGCCTCGATTCTTTGATAGCTGCAACCGTTTTTCCAGAATCGACGGTTGAAATATCGAAATTTTGAAAATTCGATAAATTAGGCATTTCGTACCGATTTTTTCGAAAATGTCGCTCCGCGACCATCAACAGCCTATATTTTTGGAATCAGCACGTCGAGATCTACGTCCCAGAATTTTTTCAGAATTTTTAAACGACTTTTTCAAAAGTGAAAATTTTCCAATTGTCCCCCCTTATTCAAATTTCGGCCAAATTTTGACATTTTCGAAACCTAACTGAGAACATTTTCTTGTAGATTTCGAGCTCTAGAACTCACTTCCGGCCTCGATTCTTTGATAGCTGCAACCGTTTTTCCAGAATCGACGGTTGAAATATCGAAATTTTTGAAAATTCGATAAATTAGGCATTTCGTACCGATTTTTTTGAAAATGTCGCTCCGCGACCATCAACAGATTATATTTTTGGAATCAGCACGTCGAGATCTACGTTCCTGAATTTTTTCAGAATTTTTAAACGACTTTTTCAAAAGTGAAAATTTTCCAATGGTCCCCCCTTCTTCAAATTTCGGCCAAATTTTGA
Source organism: Zophobas morio (assembly GCF_036711695.1). NCBI lineage: Eukaryota > Metazoa > Arthropoda > Insecta > Coleoptera > Tenebrionidae > Zophobas > Zophobas morio. Next base: position 56,215 of record NW_026972299.1, read on the forward strand.
CATTTTCGAAACCTAACTGAGTACATTTTCTTGTAGATTTCGAGCTCTAGAACTCACTTCCGGCCTCGATTCTTTGATAGCTGCAACCGTTTTTCCAGAATCGACGGTTGAAATATCGAAATTTTTGAAAATTCAATAAATTAGGCATTTCGTACCGATTTTTTCGAAAATGTCGCTCCGCGACCATCAACAGCCTATATTTTTGGAATCAGCACGTCGAGATCTACGTTCCTGAATTTTTTCAGAATTTTTAAACGACTTTTTCAAAAGTGAAAATTTTCCAATGGTCCCACCTTCTTCAAATTTCGGCCAAATTTTGACATTTTTGAAACCTAACTGAGTACATTTTCTTGTAGATTTCGAGATCTAGAACTCACTTCCGGCCTCGATTCTTTGATAGCTGCCACCGTTTTTCCAGAATCGACGGTTGAAATATGGAAATTTTTGAAAATTCGATAAATTAGGCATTTCGTACCGATTTTTTCGAAAATGTCGCTCCGCGACCATCAACAGCCTAAATTTTTGGAATCAGCACGTCGAGATCTACGTCCCTGAATTTTTTCAGAATTTTTAAACGACTTTTTCAAAAGTGAAAATTTTCCAATTGTCCCCCCTCTTCAAATTTCGGCCAAATTTTGACATTTTCGAAACCTAATTGAGTACATTTTCTTGTAGATTTCGAGCTCTAGAACTCACTTCCGGCCTCGATTCTTTGATAGCTGCAACCGTTTTTCCAGAATCGACGGTTGAAATATCGAAATTTTTGAAAATTCGATAAATTAGGCATTTCGTACCGATTTTTTTGAAAATGTCGCTCCGCGACCATCAACAGATTATATTTTTGAAATCAGCACGTCGAGATCTCCGTCCCTGAATTTTTTCAGAATTTTTAAACGACTTTTTCAAAAGTGAAAATTTTCCAATGGTCCCCCCTTCTTCAAATTTCGGCCAAATTTTGACATTTTCGAAACCTAACTGAGTACATTTTCTTGTAGATTTCGAGATCTAGAACTCACTTCCGGCCTCGATTCTTTGATAGCTGCCACCGTTTTTCCAGAATCGACGGTTGAAATATGGAAATTTTTGAAAATTCGATAAATTAGGCATTTCGTACCGATTTTTTCGAAAATGTCGCTCCGCGACCATCAACAGCCTATATTTTTGGAATCAGCACGTCGAGATCTACGTCCCTGAATTTTTTCAGAATTTTTAAACGACTTTTTCAAAAGTGAAAATTTTCCAATTGTCCCCCCTTATTCAAATTTCGGCCAAATTTTGACATTTTCGAAACCTAACTGAGTACATTTTCTTGTAGATTTCGAGCTCTAGAACTCACTTCCGGCCTCGATTCTTCGATAGCTGCAACCGTTTTTCCAGAATCGACGGTTGAAATATCGAAATTTTTGAAAATTCGATAAATTAGACATTTCGTACCGATTTTTTCGAAAATGTCGCTCCGCGACCATCAACAGCCTATATTTTTGGAATCAGCACGTCGAGATCTACGTCCCTGAATTTTTTCAGAATTTTTAATCGACTTTTTCAAAAGTGAAAATTTTCCAATGGTCTCCCCTTCTTCAAATTTCGGCCAAATTTTGACATTTTCGAAACCTGCCTGAGTACATTTTCTTGTAGACTTCGAGCTCTAGAACTCACTTCCGGCCTCGATTCTTTGATAGCTGCAACCGCTTTTCCAGAATCGACGGTTGAAATATCGAAATTTTTGAAAATTCGATAAATTAGGCATTTGGTACCGATTTTTTCGAAAATGTTGCTCCGCGACCATCAACAGCCTATATTTTTGGAATCAGCACGTCGAGATCTACGTCCCTGAATTTTTTCAGAATTTTTAATCGACTTTTTCAAAAGTGAAAATTTTCCAATGGTCTCCCCTTCTTCAAATTTCGGCCAAATTTTGACATTTTCGAAACCTACCTGAGTACATTTTCTTGTAGACTTCGAGCTCTAGAACTCACTTCCGGCCTCGATTCTTTGATAGCTGCAACCGCTTTTCCAGAATCGACGGTTGAAATATCGAAATTTTTGAAAATTCGATAAATTAGGCATTTCGTACCGATTTTTTCGAAAATGTCGCTCCGGGACCATCAACAGCCTATATTTTTGGAATCAGCACGTCGAGATCTACGTCCCTGAATTTTTTCAGAATTTTTAATCGACTTTTTCAAAAGTGAAAATTTTCCAGTGGTCCCCCCTTCTTCAAATTTCGGCCAAATTGTGACATTTTCGAAACCTAACTGAGTACATTTTCTTGTAGATTTCGAGCTCTAGAACTCACTTCCCGCCTCGATTCTTTAATAACTGCAACCGTTTTTCAAGAATCGACGGTTGAAATATCGAAATTTTTGAAAATTCGATAAATTAGGCATTTCGTACCGATTTTTTCGAAAATGTCGCTCCGCGACCATCAACAGCCTATATTTTTGGAATCAGCAGTAGTTAATAAATGGGGCTGACGTCACACAAGCTCCGTGTAAATCTTATGGACTTCCGGTCTACTGAAACGGTATCGCTCTCCTTGTCTAACACGTGGCGTTTTTGGATCCCTGTTTGTCGTCTCGCTCTCGCTTATTGTTGTAATGGAGAGGTGTGTGTGGTGCGCGCGCAGGATGGAAGATGGCGCCACCGCTGTATCGCGCGGCGCTCAATTTTTAAATTTATGAAAAAAAGTTTTTTTTCCTCGTCTTTATGCGGGAATCGAACGTCGTCCGATCTCGTGCTAACCGTCACCTCGGCATCTCGACTATCGCAGGGACCCTGAATGGAGCGTATTGTCAATCGTATTTATGCGTGTGTGTTTGTATGACCTCGAGTGGAGGAGGGGCCGCCGAGTCGGCCTTTTCCTGCAACCACTGTGTTAGGAAAATCAAGGGAATGACTCATTAAATACGGTCATAATTTATTAATGAACCAAAATATTTCAAATGAGCGTCCCCAAATTTTCTTAACACAAAGCGTGTGGCCGTGTACAGGAAGTGTATGTGGTGTTTCTAAATTTCGCATGCACCATTTATAACATACAAATCAGAGAAAAAAAAACCTCCATAATTTGTTGATTATTTATTGATAATATAGGTTACAGGTATATGTATTATAAATCATAACAAAAAAGAAAATATTTCAACACATACAGAATCAGCTTCTTATGAAAAAAGAAGTTATATATTTTTCATTCGTTGACAATTTTATAATGACCCCAAGGCAAAGTTTCAACTACATTATTGGGTAATATATAACGTTTATTGTCCGATGAATTGAGTGCTTTTTTATGAATTTTTACGGTAAAAACTTGGTGGTTTTTCGACTGGATTGTATTAAAAGTGCAATTCTGATTTACTTCATTAAATAAACATTTATAAAAGTCATCAAACGTAATATGCTTTATGGCTGTTTTACCAACACCTTTAAGTTTTCGAACGCTACTATCTTTTCCGTCGATTTTGGAGCCGTACACTTTTGATTTAAGCGATACAAATTCGGTCATTATTTTACCACATAGTTCATCTTTAAATTTTCCTGGTACCTTTTTATTCACTTGTGGAATACCCCACTGATTATCGACAGGCAAATCTGAAGTGTCAAATAACAAAGATGCGTAATCTCGAATTATATGATAAATATCGGTTGTATCTTCTTTACGTAAAGTTGTAAATTCGTAAATGAAACTGTCGGTATCCATATATAATAATTTGGAAGCGAACCAATTTGATAGGTCTTTTTTGACAAAATTATAATGAAAATCGTACATTAACGTTTTTGATAATTCTAAAATTGTAAATCCTACGTAAATCGGCTTCTCGAAATTTATAGTTGTTTTATTCAATTCAACAACAACCAAATCTTCGTTTATAATTTGCGAACACTTAAATTCTGGCAAAGAGATATATTTTCTAGCGGTAAACCAATTGTTTGCTAGTTTTATTTTACGTTTCTTTCGATCGTTTTCCAGTGTTTTGCCATAATTGGCATTTATCATCAATTTAAAAAAGTCTTTTTCAAAAGCAGATTTGGCTTGCATTCGTAAATCAGTATTGAACATTATATATGGCTTTAACCAAGGTTTTTGTGAGAATTCTAAAACACGATGTATTTTTATCACTTTCAGACCGAAATGCACTGTTTGTCTTAAGTTCTCAAGATGAATTACGTATTTAGTTTTGTCGCATAAAGTGCATAATAATTTCTCTGAATTATTTTGCGAATTAGGAGGCATCTGATGTTCACAACAAAATGGTAATTGTTCATGTAAATCATGAAGAGACTGCGAATATTCCAAATCAACTTCTAAAATACAACATTTATCAGCAGTGTTTGCATAGCATGTATTTATATCTAGACTTTCAATTTCGAAATTATCTAACCACCTAAAATGATCGTATGGTAAACTCTGGCACTGTGCCCATCCGTAAAGATTACATACGTCCCAATAAATTAGATATTTAGTATCCAAATTTGGATCATATGACGAACAATACTTATTATTGGCTTTTGAATATCGACATATAGATTGTGATATACCACCTCTTAAAGCTTTTTCAATGAAAAGGGTCATATCGATATCTGTGAATAATCTGAGTTTAATTTGTGTCATTTTCAAAGCAGCAGCCCATGATAAGCCAGGTGCTGTAAAAAAACCGGCAGCATCGAGTCCATAATACTTCATAGTCAGATTTCTAAAATTTTCAAAGCAGTCAGCTAAAAGCAATACGTCGAGTTTCAAATAAAACAGGGCGTAATCACTTAAATTTTTAATAGAAAATTCATCCCATATTAGTTTAGCGTGAGCATAATCTTCGTCTGATATGTGTTCATCGTGCAGACTACTATAAAAATAATGTTTTTCAGGCAGTTTCGTTTTCGATAATTTATCCCAACAATCTAAGTACTCGTAACAAAACACTTGTTTTCGTGTTAACAATGGAAAACTTTTTACATCAGAAAAATATGACTTTGTAATTAAAAGTTGATCGGGAGTTAGATTTTTAACAAGAGAATCTAAGGACGAAGATAAAAACCTGTATGAATCTAAAAATGTAACTCGAGTTTGATTGAAATAAGTCGAAAATCCAATATATTTTTCCATATTTAATGGTACCAAATTGACATAATTACTACGAGCCAATTCCTCAATAAAAAGATGAGCGTCATACCCACTAAGATTATGTAAAAAAACGGGTATACTATAATCTTTTTGCATTGTAAATTACAATTTTGACAATACGGTGCTATATATTTCCCTGTAAGATGATCATGATGGTGGACTTTTGGATTGGTTTCGCAATAAACGCGACCGCAGATAGGACATTCCATTGACGAATTATAATTTAATTTTTCCTCGTCCGAAAGGGGCAACATTGGCAAATCTCGCGAGTGTAGAATTTGCGTCATTTTGTTAATTTCTTTCTGAAGTTTTGCAATGAACCAAGAAGCCGGTGTTTGATCATTTGGTGAACTGGCAATATAACTAAAGAATGTATTTAAACTATTGTCAAAAGAACAGACACTCGTGAACGCTACACTGTAAGGTATATGTCGATATTTCATCGGATGATCATTACCTTTAATTAACAAACATTCAAAATCTGCATAAATAACAAAACCTTTTTTAAGAAGCGCTTTGTAATTTGAAAATTCTAAATGAGCACTAGATTCATCAGGTAAAGTAATCTTAACTGGAGAAAATAATTTACAATCCTGCTGATGCGACTCGTAATGTGATTTAAGGGAGAAATGATTTAAACATCTATCGCAAATGAACATTTTCGCTTTATGAGCCGAAATATTTCTTCCACAAACTTTACTTAAGTCGCTAATAAGACAATAATGGCCATGTTTGGATCGAGTCTTTTTTAAATATAATAAATTTATGTGATGGTTTTTTACATTTTTTGTATGATATATAGGGCCTTCAATTTCATGCGTTTTGTCATTGACCGTGAACACGTTAATTGATATGTTAGAATTTTGAGCTTCAAATTTAGGAATACTTGATAACTGAACAGGCATTTGTACACCACGTAAATTTAATATATCGTGATAGTTCTGCGGATAGGCATCAGTACGTTCATAATTACTATCTTTACAGGGATAAAGACTTGCAAGTACCGACCATACAAAACAAAGACGATCAGTATTCATTATATTAATAATGCCTCCTTTCTTTTTCAATTCTGTTGGCAACGGTATGTAGATTCGGCCGTTTATTGGAGTGTACTTGTTGAACGCAACCATTAGCTGACATATTTTCCGTAGACTCCATCCAGATTTAGATTCTGCGAATTCTTCCATCTGTAATAATACCATACCTTGTTATTAAGTGAAAAAAAAAATCTAAATAACTTACTTTGGTTTGAATAATTCCAGCTAAATCGTCAATAGATTTCTGAATGTCGGTCGATAATAAAATCATAGTGTTGGGTGTGTTGAAATACTTCAGGGACACTTCTCCTGTCGATGGAATTATGTATTCACAAGACATCTCGAAATTTAGTTTAATCGCTGTCATCTTTTTGAGAATATTTGTGATTCTTGAAAAAATTAACGGGCTGGCGTCGTGAAAAAATCGACGAATATCAACAAGATTCTCATCTAAATTAACAACTGCTCCTGTTCTCACGCGACCGACGAAAGCTGATTTTACCTAAGTAAAATTAATGTTTCTTATTTGATACTAAGGGGAATGAATAAAACTTACCTCTATCCAGCGAACCTTACTGTTTCTTCTCTTTTTACTATTACCGTATCCAATTTTTTCATTCTCGATTTTTGATTCGATATGTAAATTTAATCCTTTGATACGTGCTAAATAATTTTCCAATCTTCTTTTCTCCCCAACACAGTCAGAATTTCGCAATACACCATTCACGATTCGTAGATTTTTTAGATTTTAACACTTTTTCTAATTTCTGGACGTTGTTGTTACACAGTTGCATCATTTTGGTAACAGAATCGATCATTTTCTCGATTACTTCTGTTGTAGCTGATTCCATTGTGAAAAAAAAAAAACACCACTAAGTACTAACACTAATAATGCTGATTAAATATAAATTGATAATAATTATATTGTTACGAGCTGTTTTATATCTGCACGATTTCGTAGAGATGCGCTGGGTTGCTCTTTCCAGTGTCCTTGGTGCCATGATATACCAAAGCCAAACAAAGAACGTCCTCATGGATAGATTCGATCAAGTCATCGGACATATTATCTGCCATCCTTTTTGGTAAAAATATGACACCTTCTTCGAGTTCCACAAGGACACAATCACCAAATTTTCCTTTAACTTTTTTCACATCACAAATCGGGTATTTCTCACCAATCTTTAGCTCATCGGGATTTAATTTCGGTTTAGTTTCACATTTCCCAATTTTGTTCAATTCATTCAAACTAGCAGCCATTTTATATTTTCGCTGATATGAGAGTTAAGATTTCACACGTAGGTACTGCACGCAAGTGAGTCGCGAATATGAATAGATAGCTCTATTATTATTGTTATTCATTATTGTGGTAGGGAATTAAAACAAAGACGCTTTTATTTATTTTTTATTCATTTATTTATTTTATCATTCAGCCTACAAATTCTTGAATAGTACATGTCTGCAGGAAAAACGCTGAAATAATACATTTAATAATTATTATTAATCGTTCGATGCGAGATCAGAAAAAAACTTGAAACTTTTCCGTGCTGGTAATTTTGAAAATTACATTTGTTATATATATGTTAACAAAAATCTAAATTTAATATTAATCGGTTGATGCGAGATCTGCAAAAACCTTGAAACTTCGCTGTGCTAGCAGTTCTTTCATGCAGTGTAAATTAGCAGTCGTAGCATAATAAATTTTTTCAGGTGGGACATATTTTAAGTAACGAATCATATTATTATAAAAATTACAAAATTGTAACTCTTCTAAGAATTTTAATCTATAACATATTGTTTCGTCTAATGCTATGATTTCACGGCAAAGCGCTGGTCCTAAATGTAAAACCGTATCGCCTCTTCTCAATTCGATGACTGTTGGTCCACTGCAAAAATCATGTGATGTTGCAATGTTCAATTCGAAACCGTCGAACTGAAATTTCTTAGGAGCATCACAGTCCAAATTCGATGTTTCAAAATGTATTTTAATTAAAATATTCAAAAACTGCACAAAACACTTCCAGTTTTCTGTAGTAAATGTTACACAACGATTTTGCCAGTTCAGAATTTTTACGACATGTAAAAAATCTAGCACAACACTTAAGCCAGTAGAAATGCGAAATAAGGGATTCGTCAATTCATATTTTTCTTCAAATATCGAATTTTTCTCATGATTTAATTCGTCGTCTCGATCAAGTAACGGAAAGTCATCATCTATCGAAATAGTACGGGAATCGAAATTGATGCTGTTAACGTTATTTCTTGCTTTCGCAAAAGTAGGACAATCGCATGTTGTGTATTCACTAGCACTTTTATCACGGTGCATGCTTGAAATGCAAGCACCTTCGTCCATGGCTGAACGTAAACTAACACAAATGTTCATTTGAATCAAGCTGATAAAATAATAGACCGTAAGTACTAACTTTTTCTAAGATAACAAAAACTCTGCACATGTCAACAAAAAAAAAACTTCAATATTAAGTTCCACAAACAATTTTATTTAAGGTAATTTTCCAATCAACCAATTGTATATAGTCTTACAATTTTCGTAACTACATACACATGCTGTTTTCTGTCCGTTTATGTGGTGCGTACAATTGTACGGTATACACTGAAGAAGGTGTGGAACGTCCAGTGTGTTTTCCAAATTTATTAGACGAATTCCATTATATTGTCCAAGGTTGAATTGGAGAAAGTGTTGTTTGATGTGTCCTTTTACATAGACCGTGTCTACTTGATCCTGTATAATATGTTTGTATAAAATATTCGGGACCTCGTTAGAATCTACGATGCCGTCGTTGTATCTCAGATGATGATGATTGTTTTCGAACCATCGTATATGTTTTTTAATTTTCGGATCAAGATCTTTAAACGGCTTGAGTGATTTAATCCAATAATGCGCTACATACCGACCATCCGTGAATGTCATCTCCTTCGGTATAAATTCAGGAATACAAAATCCCTGCATATCTATTACCAGAAACTTCATCTTGTTCAGACTGTCAAACCAAGACTGATAAATTTTTTCGATCTGTGTTCAACTTTTAATACAGGATTTAAAATTTGTTCAGTCCTCAGAATACGTAAACGAAATCTATCTCTATCTGCAGCACATTGTATCCATTTATCACCTCTTCTGGCTTGAGAGTAAGCGTATGACCAATGACACATATAATGAATAGTTGGAGGTGCTTCAGAGAAACTAACACTTTTTTTCATATTAAGAATTGCACTTTTTCACTTTTAGGTCTATATTCAATTATCTTATCGTGTATAATTAAACAATAAGCCTTGGTCGATTCGGGAAAATTTTCATGACTTTCAAATTCTAACTTTATGTCTACCACTGACGCTTTCAGAGGTTCAGGTTGTTTTGAACAATCAATTACAAACAGAGGTGTGTTGGCAAAAGTAGAGTAGTCAATTATTGGATCGGCAGCAGAATTTCCAGTCAACTGTTGCACTAAATTCATATATGCCGTATATGCTGATAGATACTGATTAGATGTAAAATCGAGACTATGATCTGCATAAGGATAAACACTTGAACCCACCCATGCTTGATATTTTCTCAAGTTAATATGGCTGAATTTCGCAACATCTTTTTTATGATTGTCTTTTATGTTTGTTTGGAATGCGAGGACGATGTATCTGGGCGTTTCCAAATTTGTCGTTGTTTTAATACTCCAAATTTCTTTGTCAGTGCCTGTTTTTAACTTTGGTAATTCATGAAGTTCACATTTTCTGTAACCTATAGTTATAGGTTTATCGGTTTGAATTTTCGGCCATAGCGTTATTTTCGCTTTGTCGCTGGGATAAATGTGCTTTGCTTGTATCGACACGCTATGCACTTTTATGGTTGCTTTCTTTGCACTTCCAGTGACCATATACGCGTTATCATCATTGCGACTGCGTACAAGTCGTATAGAATGATGTCCAAACATAACGTTTCTATAGTAAAAGAATATACCAAAAATATAACTAAATGGCACCCATATTTCAAATTTCTTGGTTTTTTCGTCTTGGGTAAGTATTGTATGGCCTGTTGCATTTGGATTCCAACCGGCTTGTATAAGATTCTTAGACTGATTTGCTGAATAAGCACAATAATTATGAATGGTTGTTGTAGTACCAGGATCTCTTATTTTTTCAACTTCTTTGCCATTAAAAGAGTAAATTATGGATTCAAACAGGTAAAGACCTGCATTATTTGTTAATTTACATTCTCCCGCAACAGGGGTTTCTGTTTTTTCACTTTCTATAGCAACAGGTATTGTAGTAGTTGCTTCTTCTTTTAGTTCGCCAATAATGCGAAGTTTCGAATCACTCATGCAAATAAATGCATCAGGTTGATGAATGTCAATTTGTATCTCATCACTGTTATTAAACGATTGCACGTAAGGATAATAAGTACGTTCCTCTTCTATATCTACGCTTTGGTCTATTGAGGGGGATTGATAGATATCCAAAATTTCTGACATTGTAACCCAAGGAACGTAGAATGTAAACGCTGTACGGTGATAGTGTCTTCACTGGCGAATATCTGTCAACTAAAGATGCGATCCTAAATGACTTCTTATTTATATTACGTGTGTTATTGCGAAATGTAAGACCCATTAATAGTTTTTAATTCCAATCGGACCACTACTTCTTCACCACGAAAGTTGACGGGATCTGAGTTTTGATCGATCAGTTTGATGGTTATTTTATCAATGACGTTTTTGTTAATTAATGGCAAATATAAAGGATGCATTGGTTCGATATTTATGGCATATCCAGGATCTACTGTTGGAGAGAATTCATAGAGGGTGTGACAAGGTAGGCCAGCGTAAAATGAACCTGTCACAATGTTACATTCCACTCGAATTGACGTTACTTTAATAATATTTACAGGCATATCAGACTCGTGTTTTGTATTCGCTACTAATACTTTTTTAGAGAAACCCAATAAATTTCCTAGTGTCCCTTCTTTACCAAAATCAATATTGTAGATACTTTGTAGTTCTGCTTTCAATGTGTTATTATTCGGTTTCAACGAAAAAATTTGATCTCTCGATGTTTTAGTCGATCCATTGATATGTTCTTGGATGTAACGTTCCAGATCGCTTATTTCATAGCTACCTGTCGGAATAATTAATTTCTTTAGATCCACATCTTCTTTCTCTTTCGAGTTTGACGACGATGAAGAATAATAATAATAAAGTTTATCATTTACTCCGGTTTCGACGTTAGGTATGCTATTATATGTGAATAATCCTATTAATCCCAAACAATAATCGTAATTAGGATTTAATTCCACAGGTGGATATAAATCAGCTTCTAGGAAGCTACCGTGACCTTTTAGTGTGAAGGTTCGACTCATGACTAAATAAAAAACTAGTTTTGCTTACAAATTTATTGAATCAAGAACTGCAAACATAAATGTCCACAATTGTATCCTAGATTTTGGTATTTATCTTGATTATATAGTATTCTACAATTATTTAGATAACTTACTAGCTCTGAACACGGTTTCAGATTACCGAAACTATCAAAGTATCGTATAATATTGTTCGATTTCTTATAGGCTACCCAATGAGTTCCACATCCATGTTTTGAATCCAAATTTACAATACCAGATTCATGTTTTCGAGGACCATCTTTTGGCAGATCATCTCTCATGAAAACGTCTCGAAAATGTGGAATGTTTAAGAGTTTTGCGTACTTCCGTAGATCAAAGTCCGTGAGTGCTCTTTTGGGTAGCCTTATTGGAAGTTTTTTCGAAACTTTTTGAGAAAAAGTCCATAACCTTTGAGATGTTTCATCAAGTATAAACTATCGCCCTGTTTACCTATAGCTATAGCTTCCATTTGTTTGTTATGTCGTTCAGATTCTTCCAACGCTTTTTTCGCCGCTTTAGCATCGTTAATCGCTTTAGCTATACCTGCGGCCCCTCCTGAGATAGCACCTATAGCCGATAAACCAGCAAATATTGCAGGTAAAATTGGTAGTATACCACCTATTTTAGGCAGTGGTATTATTCGTGGTATTCGAATGCGTTTTTTACCACCAGCTTTTTTCACCGCTACACGGGCTGTTTTTAATAAGGTCGACACATCATCAACATCATTAATTTGTTTCTTCAATTTTTTTAACACAGCTTTTTGAAGAGTTGTTTGCGTCTGCGGTTTCTTCTTCTTCGAATTCTTTCTTTGTAGTTGCAAACTCATCCCTAACTTTCTTTTAACTTTCATTGCATTCGTTACGAACCAAGCACTTGCTTTTTCTCCTAACGAAGCGTCTGATGCTTTGACACGTGCCCAAGCCTTGTTTTCTAAAATTTCGTCTGCTTTATGTCTTTCTTTCAGATCTTTAGTTCGTGAATATGCGATATCGTGCTCTTTACAACTTCTATCTAGCTCGTTAATTCCAGGGTCGCCGCGTTCAAGCCTCTTCGCAAGCTTAGTACCCGGACCGCAATATTGATAACCAGGTAAATGTAATTCGACAGGTAATTTGTTAATGAGACTGTTAACAAGTCCTTTACCTTTGATGACTAACATTGAACTGAACAATCTTTATAAAAACGAACACTGTATATATATTTATGTTAGTATAAACAATGAAGATCGTTAAGCAGCACACGATCCTGTCAGTGAAGAATCACGATATTTCTGAAACAAAACTACAACCATCACGACATGGGGAACTCTTTCCTAATACCGTTCGTGCAATTATAGCAGGACCATCGGGTTCTGGGAAAACTAATATTCTGCTATCCTTGATTTTTGATAAAAACGGATTGAAGTTTGAAAATGTGTATGTTTATTCGAAATCGCTTTTTCAACAAAAGTATCAGCTGCTGCAGACGGTTTTAAAATCAATCAAAGGAATAGGATATTTCCCATACGATGAAGACGCCAAGATTGTGGATCCTTTTAATGCAAGACCAAATTCGATTTTCGTTTTTGATGACGTAGCATGTGATAAGCAAAATATTATAAGATGCTACTTTTGTATGGGTAGACATAGAAATATAGATTGCTTCTATCTTTGTCAGACCTATACTCGGATTCCCAAGCATTTGATACGCGACAACGCAAATTTTTTAATATTACTACAACAAGATGAAATGAATCTGCGACATGTTCATCGAGATCACGTGGGTACAGACATGACGTTTGATAAATTTTTCAAAATTTGTCAAGAATGTTGGAAGGACAAATTTGGATTTTTAGTAATAAGTAAAGAAAACAATCTAAAAAGCGGACGATATCGAAAAGGATTTGACAGTTTCATTAAGATATAAAGAGAGAAACATTAATTTCAACGATCCAGTTTCAATTTGAATAGGTATCATGAGCGACGTTAAACTAAAGCGACGCCTTACTGCAATATCTGATGACATTAGAACAAAACATAGGGCTTTGAAGTTGGGAATACAAGAGCATGATGAATCACTAAATAAACTATTTCAACCTATAGTGGAGCCTATAAAGACAGTTTCCATGAAATTAGAAAAGAACCAGCTCCAACAACAACAGCAGGCTTTCGAACAACTTCTCGAACAACGACGAATACATCAAGAGCAGCAAAACCAACAACGCCAACATTTAGATAAATTGCAACAAATACAAGAGCAGTTACCACTACTCAAAGAAGTGCTACCAACAAGAAGTACTACTGCTAAATCTGAAACAGAATTTCCTGAAGTATTCGAATCAAACGGACAACGTCGCAAAAGTTATGGACGTGAAGGCAATCGCAAGGACTTGTTGTTTCAACGACATTTACCTATGAGCGAAGAGGTATTTGAAGCAAAACCCGAGGAGACGAACGAAGATGACGATAAAGATGACAATGATGAAGGAGAAAAAACGAACCAACAAGTTAAAAATGAACAATTTACGGAAGAGGTTTTAAACAACTTTATTGAACAGTTTCCTGACGTGGCCCAATTATATGTTATGCAAACATTATTACAGAAAGGCGACACTCTATTTGGACCAGTCATAAATCCAGCTACCAATACCTTTTACTTTGGTGACTCGTTGTTGCATATTAACTCAAATAGTGATTTTACACTCAATGATAAATCGTTCACGGGTACTGAAGGATTGTATCAGCTATTATTTAATACACCCGAAAACATCGACAAGAACATAGTAACCGAGAATGATTTTCATAATTATAAGCAAATGTTGGAAAGTGCAAATGTTTATCGAGCAGGAACAAATCTTCGAAAAGAAAAAAGAACAAGTTTAAAATTCCTTGACGTTATAAAGCCGCTTTTCTCAAACAGTCCGAAAAAAAGAAAATCACCTAAAAAGTCTACTAAAATCACTCCCGTGAGAACTAGAATCTCGACGCGTAGTACTACTAGTAGCACATCTAGTAAAAAAGGGGGTGGTGCTTATAAGATTTCTCATAACTATCCTGTGGAATATGTTTATTGGGATGACGTGAATGAGCTGGTACAACGTCTCAACCTGCTACATGCTGCAAAGAAAGCAGGAAGTGATTGTCATTTGAATGAAATTAGAAACATCGAAGAAGAATTACGAGAACTTCATGTTATTGTTTAGTTTAATCATGAGTGTCGACAAGTTCGGTCGTTCATCATCATCATCAATTTATAGACTATACAGAAAGCGACAACTTTTTGAACATCCAAGAAATACAATACGCTACACTGAAGACGGCAATTTCGACATGGAAAATCGTAAATTGTGCAATGTTCAAGATCCGATCGAAGAAACGGACGTAACGACCAAAAAGTATGCCGATAAACTTCACGAAAATGCCATTTTACGAATCGATAAATTCGGCAGTGTCTTGACAGATGCGAAAAAAGCTTTTTTGAAAGCTGAAATAGATTTAAGCAAAAAAGTATCTGATCTAGATAATCAAATGACCATTACCGTTGATGAAATCGATAAAAAGTGGATTAAGATGTTAGCTGACTACGAAAAATTGTCTAATAGATTGAAACGATTACAGAAGGATCCTGTGCCTGATGAAAAGATTAAAAGACTGCAACCTCGAGCGGTGCAGTCAAAATGACCTCAACCACATTCAGGGGTTTATCTCGATTAATAAAGAGATCGCAAAACGAATAAACAAACGCTCAATAAAAATAATAATAATTGAGCATTGTCCTCGTACTATACACGATGGTTCGAAGTAAAAATGTTACTGTAACCGACACGAAAAAACAAGTGGTAGACGAAATATTTAAACTTGCGAGAAAAAATTTTAAAAGACGACACACGGTTATAAATGGATTTGACGAACTATGGCAAGCTGATTTAGCCGATTTTCAAAGTTATGCAAAAGAAAATCATGGTTATAAATATGTCTTAGTTGTTATTGATTGTTTATCTAAATTCTTATGGATGAGACCTTTAAAGACAAAATCCGCATCTGATGTCAGTAGAGCTATGGAATCAATATTGAACAAAGGAAGAAAACCCACGCTCTTACAAACCGACCAAGGTAAAGAATTCTTTAACGCACAATTTTCTGATCTAATGAAGAAAAATAAGATTATCCATTATCATACGTACAGTGTAAAAAAGGCGGCTATAGTTGAACGTGTAATTAGGACTATCAAATCAAAATTATATCGTTCATTTACTTTAACTGCTTCATACAATTGGACTAATAAATTAGAAAATATTAATGCAGAATATAACAAGACAAGACATCGCATAACTGGAAAAAAACCTATAGACATCAATAAACAAAACGCTCATGAAATTAAATTATATGGTATTAATCCAAAAGCTGAAACTAAACATAAATTCAAGGAAGGAGATATAGTTCGTGTCAGTAAGTTTAAACATATATTTGAACCTGGTTATAAACCTTCATGGAGTACTGAATTATTTAAAATCTCTAAAGTAAACGCTACTAATCCTACAACTTATGTTTTGAGAGATTTTCAAGATCGACCTATTAAGGGATCTTTTTATGAGCCAGAATTACAAAAAACGAAAAACATTGATGTCTTTCTCATTGAAAAAGTACTGCGACGCAAAGGAAAAAAATTATTTGTCAAATGGTTGGGACTACCTAAAAACCAACAGACGAGCTGGATTTCAACAGAAGATTTGCGTTAGTATCTATTAAGATGGCACAAAGTCCAGACGCTATCTTGCAACGAGCTATTCATTTCGAAGAGACAATCCGACAAATACGCGAAATAGTAAAAATCGAATTATTAAAACTTCAACCTCTTCAGCTGCTAGACGTCTTTCCGATGTTACCTAATTTTTATACAAAGGATAGAGACATCAAGGGTTCTTTGCCATGTGTAGAACATTATAATTTTTGCCATGAAGATGTAAAAGATGGACCACCTTCAACGAAAAACCAATGCCCAGAGTGCTTAATCCAACGACAAAGCTGAAGAAACGAATTACTGCTCTATTCATATTTAAGTCAATATATGTAACTATGAAAACATGACTTCCTACCTATAATTTGTATAGACCCTTTTAAAAATAAAATCGCAATAAAAACCATTATTATTATTATTATTAAATATTCAATCTATTTTAAAATAGTATTTAGTTCCCATACGCTGTGCATGCGAAATTTTAATGTGCCAACTGCACCGTGTGTGATAAGCTGCAGGAAAAGGCCGACTCGGCGGCCCCTCCTCCACTCGAGGTCATACAAACACACACGCATAAATACGATTGACAATACGCTCCATTCAGGGTCCCTGCGATAGTCGAGATGCCGAGGTGACGGTTAGCACGAGATCGGACGACGTTCGATTCCCGCATAAAGACGAGGAAAAAAAACTTTTTTTCATAAATTTAAAAATTGAGCGCCGCGCGATACAGCGGTGGCGCCATCTTCCATCCTGCGCGCGCACCACACACACCTCTCCATTACAACAATAAGCGAGAGCGAGACGACAAACAGGGATCCAAAAACGCCACGTGTTAGACAAGGAGAGCGATACCGTTTCAGTAGACCGGAAGTCCATAAGATTTACACGGAGCTTGTGTGACGTCAGCCCCATTTATTAACTACTATCAGCACGTCGAGATCCACGTCCCTGAATTTTTTCAGAATTTTTAATCGACTTTTTCAAAAGTGAAAATTTTCCAATTTTCCCCCCTTCTTCAAATTTCGGCCAAATTTTGACATTTTCGAAACCTAACTGAGTACATTTTCTTGTATATTTCGAGCTCTAGAACTCACTTCCGGCCTCGATTCTTTGATAGCTGCAACCGCTTTTCCAGAATCGACGGTTGAAATATCGAAATTTTTGAAAATTCGATAAATTAGGCATTTCGTACCGATTTTTTCGAAAATGTCGCTCCGCGACCATCAACAGCCTATATTTTTGGAATCAGCACGTCGAGATCTACGTCCCTGAATTTTTTCAGAATTTTTAAACGACTTTTTCAAAAGTGAAAATTTTCCAATGGTCCCCCCTTCTTCAAATTTCGGCCAAATTTTGACATTTTCGAAACCTAACTGAGTACATTTTCTTGTAGATTTCGAGCTCTAGAACTCACTTCCGGCCTCGATTCTTCGATAGCTGCAACCGTTTTTCCAGAATCGACGGTTGAAATATCGAAATTTTTGAAAATTCGATAAATTAGGCATTTCGTACCGATTTTTTCGAAAATGTCGCTCCGCGACCATCAACAGGTTATATTTTTGGAATCAGCACGTCGAGATCTACGTCCATGAATTTTTTCAGAATTTTTAAACGACTTTTTCAAAAGTGAAAATTTTCCAATGGTCCCCCCTTCTTCAAATTTCGGCCAAATTTTGACATTTTCGAAACCTAACTGAGTACATTTTCTTGTAGATTTCGAGCTCTAGAACTCACTTCCGTCCTCGATTCTTTGATAGCTGCAACCGTTTTTCCAGAATCGACGGTTGAAATATCGAAATTTTTGAAAATTCGATAAATTAGGCATTTCGTACCGATTTTTTAGAAAATGTCGCTCCGCGACCATCAACAGCCTATATTTTTGGAATCAGCACGTCGAGATCTACGTCCCTGAATTTTTTCAGAATTTTTAAACGACTTTTTCAAAAGTGAAAATTTTCCAATGGTCCCCCCTTCTTCAAATTTCGGCCAAATTTTGACATTTTCGAAACCTAACTGAGTACATTTTCTTGTAGATTTCGAGCTCTAGAACTCACTTCCGGCCTCGATTCTTCGATAGCTGCAACCGTTTTTCCAGAATCGACGGTTGAAATATCGAAATTTTTGAAAATTCGATAAATTAGACATTTCGTACCGATTTTTTCGAAAATGTCGCTCCGCAACCATCAACAGCCTATATTTTTGGAATCAGCACGTCGAGATCTACGTCTCTGAATTTTTTCAGAATTTTTAAACGACTTTTTCAAAAGTGAAAATTTTCCAATGGTCCCCCCTTCTTCAAATTTCGGCCAAATTTTGACATTTTCGAAACCTAACTGAGTACATTTTCTTGTAGATTTCGAGCTCTAGAACTCACTTCCGGCCTCGATTATTTGATAGCTGCAACCGTTTTTCCAGTATCGTCGAATGAAATATCGAAATTTTTGAAAATTCGATAAATTAGACATTTCGTACCGATTTTTTCGAAAATGTCGCTCCGCGACCATCAACAGCCTATATTTTTGGAATCAGCACGTCGAGATCTACGTCCCTGAATGTTTTCAGAATTTTTAAAAGACTTTTTCAAAAGTGAAAATTTTCCAATGGTCCCCCCTTCTTCAAATTTCGGCCAAATTTTGACATTTTCGAAACCTAACTGAGTACATTTTTTTGTTGATTTCGAGCTCTAGAACTCACTTCCGGCCTCGATTCTTTGATAGCTGCAACCGTTTTTCCAGAATCGACGATTGAAATATCGAAATTTTTGAAAATTCGATAAATTAGACATTTCGTACCGATTTTTTCGAAAATGTCGCTCCGCGACCATCAACAGCCTATATTTTTGGAATCAGCACGTCGAGATCTACGTCTCTGAATTTTTTCAGAATTTTTAAACGACTTTTTCAAAAGTGAAAATTTTCCAATGGTCCCCCCTTCTTCAAATTTCGGCCAAATTTTGACATTTTCGAAACCTAACTGAGTACATTTTCTTGTAGATTTCGAGCTGTAGAACTCACTTCCGGCCTCGATTATTTGATAGCTGCAACCGTTTTTCCAGAATCGACGGTTGAAATATCGAAATTTTTGAAAATTCGATAAATTAGGCATTTCGTACCGATTTTTTCGAAAATGTCGCTCCGCGACCATCAACTATCAACCCATATTTTTGGAATCAGCACGTCGAGATCTACGTCCCTGAATTTTTTCAGATTTTTTAAACGACTTTTTCAAAAGTGAAAATTTTCCAATGGTCCCACCTTCTTCAAATTTCGGCCAAATTTTGACATTTTCGAAACCTAACTGAGTACATTTTCTTGTAGATTTCGAGCTCTAGAACTCACTTCCGGCCTCGATTCTTTGACAGCTGCAACCGTTTTTCCAGAATCGACGGTTGAAATATCGAAATTTTTGAAAATTCGATAAATTAGACATTTCGTACTGATTTTTTCGAAAACCTCGCTCCGCGACCATCAACAGCCTATATTTTTGGAATCAGCACGTCGAGATCTACTTCCCTGAATTTTTTCAGAATTTTTAAACGACTTTTTCAAAAGTGAAAATTTTCCAATGGTCCCCACTTCTTCAAATTTCATCCAAATTTTGACATTTTCGAAACCTAACTGAGTACATTTTCTTGTAGATTTCGAGCTCTAGAACTCACTTCCGGAATCGATTCTTTGATAGCTGCAACCGTTTTTCCAGAATCGACGATTGAAATATCGAAATTTTTGAAAATTCGATAAATTAGACATTTCGTACCGATTTTTTCGAAAATGTCGCTCCGCGACCATCAACAGCCTATATTTTTGGAATCAGCACGTCGAGATCAACGTCCCAGAATTTTTTCAGAATTTTTAAACGACTTTTTCAAAAGTGAAAATTTTCCAATGGTCCCCCCTTCTTCAAATTTCGTCCAAATTTTGACATTTTCGAAACCTAACTGAGTACATTTTCTTGTAGATTTCGAGCTCTAGAACTCACTTCCGGCCTCGATTCTTTGATAGCTGCAACCGTTTTTCCAGAATCGACGGTTGAAATATCGAAATTTTTGAAAATTCGATAAATTAGGCATTTCGTACCGATTTTTTCGAAAATGTCGCTCCGCGACCATCAACTATCAACCCGTATTTTTGGAATCAGCACGTCGAGATCTACGTCCCTGAATTTTTTCAGAATTTTTAAACGACTTTTTCAAAAGTAAAAATTTTCCAATGGTCCCCCCTTCTTCAAATTTCGGCCAAATTTTGACATTTTCGAAACCTAACTGAGTACATTTTCTTGTAGATTTCGAGCTCTAGAACTCACTTCCGGCCTCGATTATTTGATAGCTGCAACCGTTTTTCCAGAATCGACGAATGAAATATCGAAATTTTTGAAAATTCGATAAATTAGATATTTCGTACCGATTTTTTCGAAAATGTCGCTCCGCGACCATCAACAGCCTATATTTTTGGAATCAGCACGTCGAGATCAACGTCCCTGAATTTTTTCAGAATTTTTAAACGACTTTTTCAAAAGTGAAAATTTTCCAATGGTCCCCCCTTCTTCAAATTTCGGCCAAATTTTGACATTTTCGAAACCTAACTGAGTACATTTTCTTGTAGATTTCGAGCTCTAGAACTCACTTCCGGCCTCGATTATTTGATAGCTGCAACCGTTTTTCCAGAATCGACGAATGAAATATCGAAATTTTTGAAAATTCGATAAATTAGACATTTCGTACCGATTTTTTCGAAAATGTCGCTCCGCGACCATCAACAGCCTATATTTTTGGAATCAGCACGTCGAGATCTACGTCCCTGAATGTTTTCAGAATTTTTAAAAGACTTTTTCAAAAGTGAAAATTTTCCAATGGTCCCCCCTTCTTCAAATTTCGGCCAATTTTTGACATTTTCGAAACCTAACTGAGTACATTTTTTTGTTGATTTCGAGCTCTAGAACTCACTTCCGGCCTCGATTCTTTGATAGCTGCAACCGTTTTTCCAGAATCGACGGTTGAAATATCGAAATTTTTGAAAATTCGATAAATTAGGCATTTCGTACCGATTTTTTCGAAAACGTCGCTCCGCGACCATCAACTATCAACCCATATTTTTGGAATCAGCACGTCGAGATCTACGTCCCTGAATTTTTTCAAAATTTTTAAACGACTTTTTCAAAAGTGAAAATTTTCCAATGGTCCCCCCTTCTTCAAATTTCGGCCAAATTTTGACATTTTCGAAACCTAACTGAGTACATTTTCTTGTAGATTTCGAGCTCTAGAACTCACTTCCGGCCTCGATTATTTGATAGCTGCAACCGTTTTTCCAAAATCGACGGTTGAAATATCGAAATTTTTGAAAATTCGATAAATTAGGCATTTCGTACCGATTTTTGCGAAAATGTCGCTCCGCGACCATCAACTATCAACCTATATTTTTGGAATCAGCACGTCGAGATCTACGTCCCTGAATTTTTTCAGAATTTTTAAACGACTTTTTCAAAAGTGAAAATTTTCCAATGGTCCCCCCTTCTTCAAATTTCGGCCAAATTTTGACACTTTCGAAACCTAACTGAGTACATTTTCTTGTAGATTTCGAGCTCTAGAACTCACTTCCGGCCTCGATTCTTTGACAGCTGCAACCGTTTTTCCAGAATCGACGGTTGAAACATCGAAATTTTTGAAAATTCGATAAATTAGGCATTTCGTACCGATTTTTTCGAAAATGTCGCTCCGCGACCATCAACAGCCTATATTTTTGGAATCAGCACGTCGAGATCTACGTCCCTGAATTTTTTCAGAATTTTTAATCGACTTTTTCAAAAGTGAAAATTTTCCAATGGTCCCCCCTTCTTCAAATTTCGGCCAAATTTTGACATTTTCGAAACCTTACTGAGCACATTTTCTTGTAGATTTCGAGCTCTAGAACTCACTTCCGGCCTCGATTCTTTGATAGCTGCAACCGTTTTTCCAGAATCGACGATTGAAATATCGAAATTTTTGAAAATTCGATAAATTAGACATTTCGTACCGATTTTTTCGAAAATGTCCCTCCGCGACCATCAACAGCCTATATTTTTGGAATCAGCACGTCGAGATCTACGTCCCTGAATGTTTTCAGAATTTTTAAACGACTTTTTCAAAAGTGAAAATTTTCCAATGGTCCCCCCTTCTTCAAATTTCGGCCAAATTTTGACATTTTCGAAACCTAACTGAGTACATTTTCTTGTTGATTTCGAGCTCTAGAACTCACTTCCGGCCTCGATTCTTTGATAGCTGCAACCGTTTTTCCAGAATCGACGATTGAAATATCGAAATTTTTGAAAATTCGATAAATTAGATATTTCGTACCGATTTTTTCGAAAATGTCGCTCCGCGACCATCAACAGCCTATATTTTTGGAATCAGCACGTCGAGATCAACGTCCCAGAATTTTTTCAGAATTTTTAAACGACTTTTTCAAAAGTGAAAATTTTCCAATGGTCCCCCCTCTTCAAATTTCGGCCAAATTTTGACATTTTCGAAACCTAACTGAGTACATTTTCTTGTAGATTTCGAGCTCTAGAACTCACTTCCGGCCTCGATTCTTTGATAGCTGCAACCGTTTTTCCAGAATCGACGGTTGAAATATCGAAATTTTTGAAAATTCGATAAATTAGGCATTTCGTACCGATTTTTTCGAAAATGTCGCTCCGCGACCATCAACTATCAACCCATATTTTTGGAATCAGCACGTCGAGATCTACGTCCCTGAATTTTTTCAGAATTTTTAAACGACTTTTTCAAAAGTGAAAATTTTCCAATGGTCCCCCCTTCTTCAAATTTCGGTCAAATTTTGACATTTTCGAAACCTAACTGAGTACATTTTCTTGTTGATTTCGAGCTCTAGAACTCACTTCCGGCCTCGATTATTTGATAGCTGCAACCGTTTTTCCAGAATCGACGGTTGAAATATCGAAATTTTTGAAAATTCGATAAATTAGGCATTTCGTACCGATTTTTTCGAAAATGTCGCTTAGCGACCATCAACAGCCTATATTTTTGGAATCAGCACGTCGAGATCTACGTCCCTGAATTTTTTCAGAATTTTTAAACGACTTTCTCAAAAGTGAAAATTTTCCAATGGTCCACCCTTCTTCAAATTTCTGCCAAGTTTTGACATTTTCGAAACCTAACTGAGTACATTTTCTTGTAGATTTCGAGCTCTAGAACTCACTTCCGGCCTCGATTCTTTGATAGCTGCAACCGTTTTCCCAGAATCGACGGTTGAAATATCGAAATTTTTGAAAATTCGATAAATTAGGCATTTCGTACCGATTTTTTCGAAAATGTCGCTCCGCGACCATCAACAGCCTATATTTTTGGAATCAGCACGTCGAGATCTACGTCCCAGAATTTTTTCAGAATTTTTAAACGACTTTTTCAAAAGTGAAAATTTTCCAGTGGTCCCCCTTCTTCAAATTTCGGCCAAATTTTGACATTTTCGAAACCTAACTGAGTACATTTTCTTGTAGATTTCGAGCTCTAGAACTCAATTCCGGCCTCGATTCTTTGATAGCTGCAACCGCTTTTCCAGAATCGACGGTTGATTTATCGAAATTTTTGAAAATTCGATAAATTAGGCATTTCGTACCGATTTTTTCGAAAATGTCGCTCCGCGACCATCAACAGCCTATGTTTTTGGAATCATCACGTCGAGATCTACGTCCCAGAATTTTTTCAGAATTTTTAAACGACTTTTTCAAAAGTGAAAATTTGCCAATGGTCCCCCCTTCTTCAAATTTCGGCCAAATTTTGACATTTTCGAAACCTAACTGAGTACATTTTCTTGTAGATTTCGAGTTCTAGAACTCACTTCCGGCCTCGATTCTTTGATAGCTGCAACCGTTTTTCCAGAATCGACGATTGAAATATCGAAATTTTTGAAAATTCGATAAATTAGACATTTCGTACCGATTTTTTCGAAAATGTCGCTTAGCGACAATCAACAGCCTATATTTTTGGAATCAGCACGTCGAGATCTACGTCCCTGAATTTTTTCAGAATTTTTAAACGACTTTTTCAAAAGTGAAAATTTTCCAATGGTCCCCCCTTCTTCAAATTTCTGCCAAGTTTTGACATTTTCGAAACCTAACTGAGTACATTTTCTTGTAGATTTCGAGCTCTAGAACTCACTTCCGGCCTCGATTCTTTGATAGCTGCAACCGTTTTCCCAGAATCGACGGTTGAAATATCGAAATTTTTGAAAATTCGATAAATTAGACAATTCGTACCGATTTTTTCGAACATGTCGCTCCGCGACCATCAACAGCCTATATTTTTGGAATCAGCACGTCGAGATCTACTTCCCTGAATTTTTTCAGAATTTTTAAACGACTTTTTCAAAAGTGAAAATTTTCCAATGGTCCCCAGTTCTTCAAATTTCATCCAAATTTTGACATTTTCGAAACCTAACTGAGTACATTTTCTTGTAGATTTCGAGCTCTAGAACTCACTTCCGGAATCGATTCTTTGATAGCTGCAACCGTTTTTCCAGAATCGACGATTGAAATATCGAAATTTTTGAAAATTCGATAAATTAGACATTTCGTACCGATTTTTTCGAAAATGTCGCTCCGCGACCATCAACAGCCTATATTTTTGGAATCGGCACGTCGAGATCTACGTCCCTGAATTTTTTCAGAATTTTTAAACGACTTTTTCAAAAGTGAAAATTTTCCAATGGTCCCCCTTCTTCAAATTTCGGCCAAATTTTGACATTTTCGAAACCTAACTGAGTACATTTTCTTGTAGATTTCTAGCTCTAGAACTCACTTCCGGCCTCGATTCTTTGATAGCTGCAACCGCTTTTCCAGAATCGACGGTTGAAATATCGAAATTTTTGAAAATTCGATAAATTAGGCATTTCGTACCGATTTTTTTGAAAATGTCGCTCCGCGACCATCAACAGCCTATATTTTTGGAATCGGCACGTCGAGATCTACGTCCCAGAATTTTTTCAGAATTTTTAAACGACTTTTTCAAAAGTGAAAATTTTCCAATGGTCCCCCCTTCTTCAAATTTCGGCCAAATTTTGACATTTTCGGAACCTAACTGAGTACATTTTCTTGTACATTCCGAGCTCTAGAACTCACTTGCGGCCTCGATTCTTTGATAGCTGCAACCGTTTTTCCAGAATCGACGGTTGAAATATCGAAATTTTTGAAAATTCGATTAATTAGGCATTTCGTACCGATTTTTTCGAAAATGTCGCTCCGCGACCATCAACGGCCTATATTTTTGGAATCAGCACGTCGAGATCTACGTCCCAGAATTTTTTCAGAATTTTTAAACGACTTTTTCAAAAGTGAAAATTTTCCAATGGTCCCCCCTTCTTCAAATTTCGGCCAAATTTTGACATTTTCGAAACCTAACTGAGTACATTTTCTTGTAGATTTCGAGCTCTAGAACTCACTTCCGGCCTCGATTCTTTGATAGCTGCAACCGTTTTTCCAGAATCGACGGTTGTAATATCGAAATTTTTGAAAATTCGATAAATTAGGCATTTCGTACCGATTTTTTCGAAAATGTCGCTCCGCGACCATCAACAGCCTATTTTTTGGAATCAGCACGTCGAGATCTACGTCCCAGAATTTTTAAACGACTTTTTCAAAAGTGAAAATTTTCCAGTGGTCCCCCCTTCTTCAAATTTCGGCCAAATTTTGACATTTTCGAAACCTAACTGAGTACATTTTCTTGTAGATTTCGAGCTCTAGAACTCACTTCCGGCCTCGATTCTTTGATAGCTGCAACTGTTTTTCCAGAATCGACGGTTGATTTATCGAAATTTTTGAAAATTCGATAAATTAGGCATTTCGTACCGATTTTTTCGAAAATGTCGCTCCGCGACCATCAACAGCCTATGTTTTTGAAATCAGCACGTCGAGATCTACGTCCCAGAATTTTTTCAGAATTTTTAAACGACTTTTTCAAAAGTGAAAATTTTCCAATGGTCCCCCCTTCTTCCAATTTCGGCCAAATTTTGACATTTTCGAAACCTAACTGAGTACATTTTCTTGTAGATTTCGAGTTCTAGAACTCACTTCCGGCCTCGATTCTTTGATAGCTGCAACCGTTTTTCCAGAATCGACGGTTGAAATATCGAAATTTTTGAAAATTCGATAAATTAGGCATTTCGTACCGATTTTTTCGAAAATGTCGCTCCGCGACCATCAACAGCCTATATTTTTGGAATCAGCACGTCGAGATCTACGTCCCTGAATTTTTTCAGAATTTTTAAACGACTTTTTCAAAAGTGAATATTTTCCAATGGTCCCCCTTCTTCAAATTTCGGCCAAATTTTGACATTTTCGAAACCTAACTGAGCACAATTTCTTGTAGATTTCGAGCTCTAGAACTCACTTCCGGCCTCGATTCTTTGATAGCTGCATCCGTTTTTCCAGAATCGACGGTTGAAATATCGAAATTTTAGAAAATTCGATAAATTAGGCATTTCGTACCGATTTTTTCGAAAATGTCGCTCCGCGACCATCAACAGCCTATATTTTTGGAATCAGCACGTCGAGATCTACGTCCCTCAATTTTTTCGGAATTTTTAAACGACTTTTTCAAAAGTGAAAATTTTCCAATGGTCCCCCCTTCTTCAAATTTCGGCCAAATTTTGACATTTTCGAAACCTAACTGAGTACATTTTCTTGTAGATTTCGAGCTCTAGAACTCACTTCCGGCCTCGATTTTTTGATAGCTGCAACCGCTTTTCCAGAATCGACGGTTGACATATCGAAATTTTTGAAAATTCGATAAATTAGGCATTTCGTACCGATTTTTTCGAAAATGTCGCTCCGCGATCATCAACAGCCTATATTTTTGGAATCAGCACGTCGAGATCTACGTCCCTGAATTTTTTCAGAATTTTTAAACCACTTTTTCAAAAGTGAAAATTTTCCAATGGTCCCCCCTTCTTCAAATTTCTGCCAAGTTTTGACATTTTCGAAACCTAACTGAGTACATTTTCTTGTAGATTTCGAGCTCTAGAACTCACTTCCGGCCTCGATTCTTTGATAGCTGCAACCGTTTTCCCAGAATCGACGATTGAAATATCGAAATTTTTGAAAATTCGATAAATTAGACATTTCGTACCGATTTTTTCGAAAATGTCGCTCCGCGACCATCAACAGCCTATATTTTTGGAATCGGCACGTCGAGATCTACGTCCCTGAATTTTTTCAGAATTTTTAAACGACTTTTTCAAAAGTGAAAATTTTCCAATGGTCCCCCTTCTTCAAATTTCGGCCAAATTTTGACATTTTCGAAACCTAACTGAGTACATTTTCTTGTAGATTTCTAGCTCTAGAACTCACTTCCGGCCTCGATTCTTTGATAGCTGCAACCGCTTTTCCAGAATCGACGGTTGAAATATCGAAATTTTTGAAAATTCGATAAATTAGGCATTTCGTACCGATTTTTTTGAAAATGTCGCTCCGCGACCATCAACAGCCTATATTTTTGGAATCGGCACGTCGAGATCTACGTCCCAGAATTTTTTCAGAATTTTTAAACGACTTTTTCAAAAGTGAAAATTTTCCAATGGTCCCCCCTTCTTCAAATTTCGGCCAAATTTTGACATTTTCGGAACCTAACTGAGTACATTTTCTTGTACATTCCGAGCTCTAGAACTCACTTGCGGCCTCGATTCTTTGATAGCTGCAACCGTTTTTCCAGAATCGACGGTTGAAATATCGAAATTTTTGAAAATTCGATTAATTAGGCATTTCGTACCGATTTTTTCGAAAATGTCGCTCCGCGACCATCAACGGCCTATATTTTTGGAATCAGCACGTCGAGATCTACGTCCCAGAATTTTTTCAGAATTTTTAAACGACTTTTTCAAAAGTGAAAATTTTCCAATGGTCCCCCCTTCTTCAAATTTCGGCCAAATTTTGACATTTTCGAAACCTAACTGAGTACATTTTCTTGTAGATTTCGAGCTCTAGAACTCACTTCCGGCCTCGATTCTTTGATAGCTGCAACCGTTTTTCCAGAATCGACGGTTGTAATATCGAAATTTTTGAAAATTCGATAAATTAGGCATTTCGTACCGATTTTTTCGAAAATGTCGCTCCGCGACCATCAACAGCCTATTTTTTGGAATCAGCACGTCGAGATCTACGTCCCAGAATTTTTAAACGACTTTTTCAAAAGTGAAAATTTTCCAGTGGTCCCCCCTTCTTCAAATTTCGGCCAAATTTTGACATTTTCGAAACCTAACTGAGTACATTTTCTTGTAGATTTCGAGCTCTAGAACTCACTTCCGGCCTCGATTCTTTGATAGCTGCAACTGTTTTTCCAGAATCGACGGTTGATTTATCGAAATTTTTGAAAATTCGATAAATTAGGCATTTCGTACCGATTTTTTCGAAAATGTCGCTCCGCGACCATCAACAGCCTATGTTTTTGAAATCAGCACGTCGAGATCTACGTCCCAGAATTTTTTCAGAATTTTTAAACGACTTTTTCAAAAGTGAAAATTTTCCAATGGTCCCCCCTTCTTCCAATTTCGGCCAAATTTTGACATTTTCGAAACCTAACTGAGTACATTTTCTTGTAGATTTCGAGTTCTAGAACTCACTTCCGGCCTCGATTCTTTGATAGCTGCAACCGTTTTTCCAGAATCGACGGTTGAAATATCGAAATTTTAGAAAATTCGATAAATTAGGCATTTCGTACCGATTTTTTCGAAAATGTCGCTCCGCGACCATCAACAGCCTATATTTTTGGAATCAGCACGTCGAGATCTACGTCCCTCAATTTTTTCGGAATTTTTAAACGACTTTTTCAAAAGTGAAAATTTTCCAATGGTCCCCCCTTCTTCAAATTTCTGCCAAGTTTTGACATTTTCGAAACCTAACTGAGTACATTTTCTTGTAGATTTCGAGCTCTAGAACTCACTTCCGGCCTCGATTCTTTGATAGCTGCAACCGTTTTCCCAGAATCGACGGTTGAAATATCGAAATTTTTGAAAATTCGATAAATTAGGCATTTCGTACCGATTTTTTCGAAAATGTCGCTCCGCGACCATCAACAGCCTATGTTTTTGAAATCAGCACGACGAGATCTACGTCCCAGAATTTTTTCAGAATTTTTAAACGACTTTTTCAAAAGTGAAAATTTTCCAATGGTCCCCCCTTCTTCAAATTTCGGCCAAATTTTGACATTTTCGAAACCTAACTGAGTACATTTTCTTGTAGATTTCGAGTTCTAGAACTCACTTGCGGCCTCGATTCTTTGATAGCTGCAACCGTTTTTCCAGAATCGACGGTTGAAATATCGAAATTTTTGAAAATTGGATTAATTAGGCATTTCGTACCGATTTTTTCGAAAATGTCGCTCCGCGACCATCAACGGCCTATATTTTTGGAATCAGCACGTCGAGATCTACGTCCCAGAATTTTTTCAGAATTTTTAAACGACCTTTCAAAAGTGAAAATTTTCCAATGGTCCCCCCTTCTCTTTATTTTTTCGAATTTTCAAAATTAGTCCGTTTTCGACCATGTTGGGTGTCATTTCACGCGGAATTTCCTCAGGATTACGATTCCGTATTCGCTTTTGACGTATCTCTTCAAATAAGCGAGAAAAATGCAATTTTGTCTGCCCCCCTTATTTTTTCGAATTTTCAAAATTGGTCCGTTTTCGACCATGTTGGGTGTCATTTCACGCGGAATTTCCTCAGGATTACGATTCCGTATTCGCTTTTGACGTATCTCTTCAAATAAGCGAGAAAAATGCAATTTTGTCTGCCCCCCTTATTTTTTCGAATTTTCAAAATTGGTCCGTTTTCGACCATGTTGGGTGTCATTTCACGCGGAATTTCCTCAGGATTACGATTCCGTTATTCACTATTGTCGTATCTTTTCAAATAAGTGAGAAAAATGCAATTTTGTCTGCCCCCCTTATTTTTTCGAATTTTCAAAATTGGTCCGTTTTCGACCATGTTGGGTGTCATTTCACGCGGAATTTCCTCAGGATTACGATTCCGTATTCGCTATTGTCGTATCTTTTCAAATAAGTGAGAAAAATGCAATTTTGTCTGCCCCCCTTATTTTTTCGAATTTTCAAAATTGGTCCGTTTTCGACCATGTTGGGTGTCATTTCACGCGGAATTTCCTCAGGATTTCGATTCCGTATTCGCTATTGTCGTATCTTTTCAAATAAGTGAGAAAAATGCAATTTTGTCTGCCCCCCTCTTTTTTTCGAATTTTCAAAATTGGTCCGTTTTCGACCATGTTGGGTGTCATTTCACGCGGATTTTCCTCAGGATTACGATTCCGTATTCGCTATTGTCGTATCTTTTCAAATAAGCGAGAAAAATGCAATTTTGTCAGCCCCCCTTATTTTTTCGAATTTTCAAATTGGTCCGTTTTCGACCATGTTGGGTGTCATTTCACGCGGAATTTCCTCAGGATTACGATTCCGTATTCGCTTTTGACGTATCTGTTCAAATAAGCGAGAAAAATGCAATTTTGTCTGCCCCCCTTATTTTTTCGAATTTTCAAAATTGGTCCGTTTTCGACCATGTTGGGTGTCATTTCACGCGGAATTTCCTCAGGATTACGATTCCGTTATTCCCTATTGTCGTATCTTTTCAAATAAGTGAGAAAAATGCAATTTTGTCTGCCCCCCTTATTTTTTCGAATTTTCAAAATTGGTCCGTTTTCGACCATGTTGGGTGTCATTTCACGCGGAATTTCCTCAGGATTACGATTCCGTATTCGCTTTTGACGTTTCTCTTCAAATAAGCGAGAAAAATGCAATTTTGTCTGCCCCCCTCTTTTTTACGAATTTTCAAAATTGGTCCGTTTTCGACCATGTTGGGTGTCATTTCACGCGGAATTTCCGCAGGATTTCGATTCCGTATTCGCTATTGTCGTATCTTTTCAAATAAGTGAGAAAAATGCAATTTTGTCTGCCCCCCTCTTTTTTTCGAATTTTCAAAATTGGTCTGTTTTCGACCATGTTGGGTGTCATTTCACGCGGATTTTCCTCAGGATTACGATTCCGTATTCGCTTTTGACGTATCTCTTCAAATAAGCGAGAAAAATGCAATTTTGTCTGCCCCCCTCTTTTTTTCGAATTTTTGAAAATTGGTCCGTTTTCGACCATGTTGGGTGTCATTTCACGCGGAATTTCCTCAGGATTACGATTCCGTATTCGCTATTGTCGTATCTTTTCAAATAAGTGAGAAAAATGCAATTTTGTCTGCCCCCCTTAATTTTTCGAATTTTCAAAATTGGTCCGTTTTCGACCATGTTGGGTGTCATTTCACGCGGAATTTCCTCAGGATTACGATTGCGTATTCGCTATTGTCGTATCTTTTCAAATAAGTGAGAAAAATGCAATTTTGTCTGCCCCCCTTAATTTTTCGAATTTTCAAAATTGGTCCGTTTTCGACCATGTTGGGTGTCATTTCACGCGGAATTTCCTCAGGATTACGATTCCGTATTCGCTATTGTCGTATCTTTTCAAATAAGTGAGAAAAATGCAATTTTGTCTGCCCAACTTATTTTTTCGAATTTTCAAAATTGGTCCGTTTTCGACAATGTTGGGTCATTTCACGCGGAATTTCCTCAGGATTACGATTCCGTATTCGCTTTTCACGTATCTCTTCAAATAAGCGAGAAAAATGCAATTTTGTCTGCCCCCCTTATTTTTTCGAATTTTCAAAATTGGTCCGTTTTCGACCATGTTGGGTGTCATTTCACGCGGAATTTCCTCAGGATTACGATTCCGTATTCACTATTGTCGTATCTTTTCAAATAAGTGAGAAAAATGCAATTTTGTCTGCCCCCCTTATTTTTACGAATTTTCAAAATTGGTCCGTTTTCGACCATGTTGGGTGTCATTTCACGCGGAATTTCCTCAGGATTACGATTCCGTATTCGCTTTTGACGTATCTCTTCAAATAAGCGAGAAAAATGCAATTTTGTCTGCCCCCCTCTTTTTTTCGAATTTTCAAAATTGGTCCGTTTTCGACCATGTTGGGTGTCATTTCACGCGGAATTTCCTCAGGATTACGATTCCGTATTCACTATTGTCGTATCTTTTCAAATAAGTGAGAAAAATGCAATTTTGTCTGCCCCCCTCTTTTTTTCGAATTTTCAAAATTGGTCCGTTTTCGACAATGTTGGGTCATTTCACGCGGAATTTCCTCAGGATTACGATTCCGTATTCGCTATTGTCGTATCTTTTCAAATAAGTGAGAAAAATGCAATTTTGTCTGCCCAACTTATTTTTTCGAATTTTCAAAATTGGTCCGTTTTCGACCATGTTGGGTGTCATTTCACGCGGAATTTCCTCAGGATTACGATTCCGTATTCGCTTTTGACGTATCTCTTCAAATAAGCGAGAAAAATGCAATTTTGTCTGCCCCCCTCTTTTTTTCGAATTTTCAAAATTGGTCCGTTTTCGACCATGTTGGGTGTCATTTCACGCGGAATTTCCTCAGGATTACGATTCCGTATTCGCTATTGTCGTATCTTTTCAAATAAGCGAGAAAAATGCAATTTTGTCTGCCCCCCTTATTTTTTCGAATTTTCAAATTGGTCCGTTTTCGACCATGTTGGGTGTAATTTCACGCGGAATTTCCTCAGGATTACGATTCCGTATTCGCTTTTGACGTATCTCTTCAAATAAGCGAGAAAAATGCAATTTTGTCTGCCCCCCTTATTTTTTCGAATTTTCAAAATTGGTCCGTTTTCGACCATGTTGGGTGTCATTTCACGCGGAATTTCCTCAGGATTACGATTCCGTATTCCCTATTGTCGTATCTTTTCAAATAAGTGAGAAAAATGGAATTTTGTCTGCCCCCCTTATTTGTTCGAATTTTCAAAATTGGTCCGTTTTCGACCATGTTGGGTGTCATTTCACGCGGAATTTCCTCAGCATTACGATTCCGTATTTGCTATTGTCGTATCTCTTCAAATAAGTGAGAAAAATGCAATTTTGTCTGCCCCCCTTATTTTTTCAAATTTTCAAAATTGGTCCGTTTTCGACCATGTTGGGTGTCATTTCACGCGGAATTTCCTCAGGATTACGATTCCGTATTCGCTTTTGACGTATCTCTTCAAATAAGCGAGAAAAATGCAATTTTGTCTGCCCCCCTTATTTTTTCGAATTTTCAAAATTGGTCCGTTTTCGACCATGTTGGGTGTCATTTCACGCGGAATTTCCTCAGGATTACGATTCCGTATTCGCCTTTGACGTATCTCTTCAAATAAGCGAGAAAAGTGCAATTTTGTCTGCTCCCCTCTTTTTTCGAATTTTCAAAATTGGTCCGTTTTCGACCATGTTGGGTGTCATTTCACGCGGAATTTCCTCAGGATTACGATTCCGTATTCACTATTGTCGGATCTTTTCAAATAAGTGAGAAAAATGCAATTTTGTCTGCCCCCCTCTTTTTTTCGAATTTTCAAAATTGGTCCGTTTTCGACCATGTTGGGTGTCATTTCACGCGGAATTTCCTCAGGATTACGATTCCGTATTCGCTTTTGACGTATCTCTTCAAATAACCGAGAAAAATGCAAATTTGAGTGCCCCCCTTATTTTTTCGAATTTTCAAAATTGGTTCGTTTTCGACCATGTTGGGTGTCATTTCACGCGGAATTTCCTCTGCATTACGATTCCGTATTCGCTTTTGACGTATCTCTTCAAATAAGCGAGAAAAATGCAATTTTGTCTGCCCCCCTTATTTTTTCGAATATTCAAAATTGGTCCGTTTTCGACCATGTTGGGTGTCATTTCACGCGGAATTTCCTCAGGATTACGATTCCAATTTTCAACAAAATTTTCGAAATTTCACTTAATACATTTTCTTGCACATTTCGGGCCGCAGAAGCCATATCCGTTTTCATTTCTTCGATAACTCCAATGGTTTTCCCAGAATCGTCCTTTGAAATGTTCAATAATATGCAAAATGACCTCAATTTTCAACAAAATTTTCGAAATTTCACTTAATACATTTTCTTGCACATTTCGGACCGCAGAAGCCATATCCGTTTTCATTTCTTCGATAACTCCAATGGTTTTCCCAGAATCGTCCTTTGAAATGTTCAATAATATGCAAAATGACCTCAATTTTCAACAAAATTTTCGAAATTTCACTTAATACATTTTCTTGCACATTTCGGACCGCAGAAGCCATATCCGTTTTCATTTCTTCGATAACTCCAATGGTTTTCCCAGAATCGTCCTTTGAAATATTCAAAAATATGCAAAATGACCTCAATTTTCAACCAATTTTCAACAAAAGTTTCGAAATTTCACTTAATACATTTTCTTGCACATTTCGGGCCGCAGAAGCCATATCCGTTTTCATTTCTTCGATAACTCCAATGGTTTTCCCAGAATCGTCCTTTGAAATGTTCAATAATATGCAAAATGACCTCAATTTTCAACAAAATTTTCGAAATTTCACTTAATACATTTTCTTGCACATTTCGGGCCGCAGAAGCCATATCCGTTTTCATTTCTTCGATAACTCCAATGGTTTTCCCAGAATCGTCTTTTGAAATATTCAAAAATATGCAAAATGACCTCAATTTTCAACCAATTTTCAACAAAATTTTCGAAATTTCACTTAATACATTTTCTTGCACATTTCGGGCCGCAGAAGCCATATCCGCTTTCATTTCTTCGATAACTCCAATGGTTTTCCCAGAATCCTCCTTTGAAATATTCAAAAATATGCAAAATGACCTCAATTTTCAACCAATTTTCAACAAAATTTTCGAAATTTCACTTAATACATTTTCTTGCACATTTCGGGCCGCAGAAGCCATATCCGTTTTCATTTCTTCGATAACTCCAATGGTTTTCCCAGAATCGTCCTTTGAAATGTTCAAAAATATGCAAAATGACCTCAATTTTCAACAAAATTTTCGAAATTTCACTTAATACATTTTCTTGCACATTTCGGGCCGCAGAAGCCATATCCGTTTTCATTTCTTCGATAACTCCAATGGTTTTCCCAGAATCGTCCTTTGAAATATTCAAAAATATGCAAAATGACCTCAATTTTCAACCAATTTTCAACAAAATTTTCGAAATTTCACTTAATACATTTTCTTGCACATTTCTGGCCGCAGAAGCCATATCCGTTTTCATTTCTTCGATAACTCCAATGGTTTTCCCAGAATCGCCCTTTGAAATATTCAAAAATATGCAAAATGACCTCAATTTTCAACCAATTTTCAACAAAATTTTCGAAATTTCACTTAATACATTTTCTTGCATATTTCGGGCCGCAGAAGCCATATCCGTTTTCATTTCTTCGATAACTCCAATGGTTTTCCCAGAATCGTCCTTTGAAATGTTCAAAAATATGCAAAATGACCTCAATTTTCAACAAAATTTTCGAAATTTCACTTAATACATTTTCTTGCACATTTCGGGCCGCAGAAGCCATATCCGTTTTCATTTCTTCGATAACTCCAATGGTTTTCCCAGAATCGTCCTTTGAAATGTTCAAAAATATGCAAAATGACCTCAATTTTCAACCTATTTTCAACAAAATTTTCGAAATTTCACTTAATACATTTTTTGCACATTTCGGGCCGCAGAAGCCATATCCGTTTTCATTTCTTCGATAACTCCAATGGTTTTCCCAGAATCGTCCTTTGAAATGTTCAAAAATATGCAAAATGACCTCAATTTTCAACCAATTTTCAACAAAATTTTCGAAATTTCACTTAATACATTTTTTGCACATT
Source organism: Zophobas morio (assembly GCF_036711695.1). Taxonomy (NCBI): domain Eukaryota; kingdom Metazoa; phylum Arthropoda; class Insecta; order Coleoptera; family Tenebrionidae; genus Zophobas; species Zophobas morio. The sequence goes on from NW_026972299.1 coordinate 92,210, forward strand.
TCGGGCCGCAGAAGCCATATCCGTTTTCATTTCTTCGATAACTCCAATGGTTTTCCCAGAATCGTCCTTTGAAATGTTCAAAAATATGCAAAATGACCTCAATTTTCAACCAATTTTCAACAAAATTTTCGAAATTTCACTTAATACATTTCTTGCACAATTCGGGCCGCAGAAGCCATATCCGTTTTCATTTCTTCGATAACTCCAATGGTTTTCCCAGAATCGTCCTTTGAAATGTTCAAAAATATGCAAAATGACCTCAATTTTCAACCAATTTTCAACAAAATTTTCGAAATTTCACTTAATACATTTTCTTGCACATTTCGGGCCGCAGAAGCCATATCCGTTTTCATTTCTTCGATAACTCCAATGGTTTTCCCAAAATCGTCCTTTGAAATGTTCAAAAATATGCAAAATGACCTCAATTTTCAACCAATTTTCCACAAAATTTTCGAAATTTCACTTAATACATTTTCTTGCACTTTTCGGGCCGCAGAAGCCATATCCGTTTTCATTTCTTCGATAACTCCAATGGTTTTCCCAGAATCGTCCTTTGAAATGTCCAAAAATATGCAAAATGACCTCAATTTTCAACCAATTTTCAACAAAATTTTCGTAATTTCACTTAATACATTTTCTTGCACATTTCGGGCCGCAGAAGCCATATCCGTTTTCATTTCTTCGATAACTCCAGTGGTTTTCCCAGAATCGTCCTTTGAAATCTTCAAAAATATGCAAAATGACCTCAATTTTCAAACAATTTTCAAAAAAATTTTCGAAATTTCACTTAATACATTTTCTTGCATATTTCGGGCCGCAGAAGCCATATCCGTTTTCATTTCTTCGATAACTCCAATGGTTTTCCCAGAATCGTCCTTTGAAATATTCAAAAATATGCAAAATGACCTCAATTTTCAACCAATTTTCAACAAAATTTTCGAAATTTCACTTAATACATTTTCTTGCACATTTCGGGCCGCAGAAGCCTTATCCGTTTTCATTTCTTCGATAACTCCAATGGTATTCCCAGAATCGTCTTTTGAAATGTTCAAAAATATGTTGAAATATTCAAAAATATGCAAAATGAACTCAATTTTCAACCAATTTTCAACAAAATTTTCGAAATTTCACTTAATATATTTTCTTGCACATTTCGGGCCGCAGAAGCCATATCCGTTTTCATTTCTTCGATAACTCCAATGGTTTTCCCAGAATCGTCCTTTGAAATGTTCAAAAATATGCAAAATGACCTCAATTTTTAACCAATTTTCAACAAAATTTTCGAAATTTCACTTAATACATTTTCTTGCAAATTTCGGGCCGCAGAAGCCATATCCGTTTTCATTTCTTCGATAACTCCAATGGTTTTCCCAGAATCGTCCTTTGAAATGTTCAAAAATATGCAAAATGACCTCAATTTTCAACCAATTTCCAACAAAATTTTCGAAATTTCACTTAATACATTTTCTTGCACATTTCGGGCCGCAGAAGCCATATCCGTTTTCATTTCTTCGAAAACTCCAATGGTTTTCCCAGAATCGTCCTTTGAAATATTCAAAAATATGCAAAATGACCTCAATTTTCAACCAATTTTCAACAAAATTTTCGAAATTTCACTTAATACATTTTCTTGCACATTTCGGGCCGCAGAAGCCATATCCGTTTTCATTTCTTCGATAACTCCAATGGTTTTCGCAAAATCGTCCTTTGAAATTTTCAAAAATATGCAAAATGAGCTCAATTTTCAACCAATTTTCAACAAAATTTTCGAAATTTCACTTAATACATTTTCTTGCACATTTCGGGCCGCAGAAGCCATATCCGTTTTCATTTCTTCGATAACTCCAATGGTTTTCCCAGAATCGTCTTTTGAAATGTTCAAAAATATGCAAAATGACCTCAATTTTCAACCAATTTTCAACAAAATTTTCGAAATTTCACTTAATACATTTTCTTGCACATTTCGGGCCGCAGAAGCCATATCCGTTTTCATTTCTTCGATAACTCCAATGGTTTTCCCAGAATCGTCCTTTGAAATGTTCAAAAATATGCAAAATGACCTCAATTTTCAACAAAATTTTCGAAATTTCACTTAATACATTTTCTTGCACATTTCGGGCCGCAGAAGCCATATCCGTTTTCATTTCTTCGATAACTCCAATGGTTTTCGCAGAATCGTCCTTTGAAATTTTCAAAAATATGCAAAATGAGCTCAATTTTCAACCAATTTTCAACAAAATTTTCGAAATTTCACTTAATACATTTTCTTGCACATTTCGGGCCGCAGAAGCCATATCCGTTTTCATTTCTTCGATAACTCCAATGGTTTTCCCAGAATCGTCTTTTGAAATGTTCAAAAATATGCAAAATGACCTCAATTTTCAACCAATTTTCAACAAAATTTTCGAAATTTCACTTAATACATTTTCTTGCACATTTCGGGCCGCAGAAGCCATATCCGTTTTCATTTCTTCGATAACTCCAATGGTTTTCCCAGAATCGTCCTTTGAAATGTTCAAAAATATGCAAAATGACCTCAATTTTCAACAAAATTTTCGAAATTTCACTTAATACATTTTCTTGCACATTTCGGGCCACAGAAGCCATATCCGTTTTCATTTCTTCGATAACTCCAATGGTTTTCCCAGAATCGTCCTTTGAAATGTTCAAAAATATGCAAAATGACCTCAATTTTCAACCAATTTTCAACAAAATTTTCGAAATTTCACTTAATACATTTTCTTGCTCATTTCGGGCCGTAGAAGCCATATCCGTTTTCATTTCTTCGATAACTCCAATGGTTTTCCCAGAATCGTCCTTTGAAATGTTCAAAAATATGCAAAATGACCTCAATTTTCAACCAATTTTCAACAAAATTTTCGAAATTTCACTTAATACATTTTCTTGCACATTTCGGGCCGCAGAAGCCACATCCGTTTTCATTTCTTCTATAACTCCAATGGTTTTCCCAGAATCGTCCTTTGAAATGTTCAAAAATATGCAAAATGACCTCAATTTTCAACCAATTTTCAACAAAATTTTCGAAATTTCACTTAATACATTTTCTTGCACATTTCGGGCCGCAGAAGCCATATCCGTTTTCATTTCTTCGATAACTCCAATGGTTTTCCCAGAATCGTCCTTTGAAATATTCTAAAATATGCAAAATGACCTCAATTTTCAACCAATTTTCAACAAAATTTTCGAAATTTCACTTAATACATTTTCTTGCACATTTCGGGCCGCAGAAGCCATATCCGTTTTCATTTCTTCGATAACTCCTATGGTTTTCCCAGAATCGTCTTTTGAAATGTTCAAAAATATGCAAAATGACCTCAATTTTCAACCAATTTTCAACAAAATTTTCGAAATTTCACTTAATACATTTTCTTGCACATTTCGGGCCGCAGAAGCCATATCCGTTTTCATTTCTTCGATAACTCCAATGGTTTTCCCAGAATCGTCCTTTGAAATGTTCAAAAATATGCAAAATGACCTCAATTTTCAACCAATTTTTAACAAAATTTTCGAAATTTCACTTCATACATTTTCTTGCACATTTCGGGCCGCAGAAGCCACATCCGTTTTCATTTCTTCGATAACTCCAATGGTTTTCCCAGAATCGTCTTTGAAATGTTCAAAAATATGCAAAATGACCTCAATTTTCAACCAATTTTTATCAAAATTTTCGAAATTTCACTTCATACATTTTCTTGCACATTTCGGGCCGCAGAAGCCATATCCGTTTTCATTTCTTCGATAACTACTATGGTTTTCCCAGAATCGTCTTTTGAAATGTTCAAAAATATGCAAAATGACCTCAATTTTCAACCAATTTTCAACAAAATTTTCGAAATTTCACTTAATACATTTTCTTGCACATTTCGGGCCGCAGAAGCCATATCCGTTTTCATTTCTTCGATAACTCCAATGGTTTTCCCAGAATCGTCCTTTGAAATGTTCAAAAATATGCAAAATGACCTCAATTTTCAACAAAATTTTCGAAATTTCACTTAATACATTTTCTTGCACATTTCGGGCCACAGAAGCCATATCCGTTTTCATTTCTTCGATAACTCCAATGGTTTTCCCAGAATCGTCCTTTGAAATGTTCAAAAATATGCAAAATGACCTCAATTTTCAACCAATTTTCAACAAAATTTTCGAAATTTCACTTAATACATTTTCTTGCACATTTCGGGCCGCAGAAGCCACATCCGTTTTCATTTCTTCTATAACTCCAATGGTTTTCCCAGAATCGTCCTTTGAAATGTTCAAAAATATGCAAAATGACCTCAATTTTCAACCAATTTTCAACAAAATTTTCGAAATTTCACTTAATACATTTTCTTGCACATTTCGGGCCGCAGAAGCCATATCCGTTTTCATTTCTTCGATAACTCCAATGGTTTTCCCAGAATCGTCCTTTGAAATATTCTAAAATATGCAAAATCACCTCAATTTTCAACCAATTTTCAACAAAATTTTCGAAATTTCACTTAATACATTTTCTTGCACATTTCGGGCCGCAGAAGCCATATCCGTTTTCATTTCTTCGATAACTCCTATGGTTTTCCCAGAATCGTCTTTTGAAATGTTCAAAAATATGCAAAATGACCTCAATTTTCAACCAATTTTCAACAAAATTTTCGAAATTTCACTTAATACATTTTCTTGCACATTTCGGGCCGCAGAAGCCATATCCGTTTTCATTTCTTCGAAAACTCCAATGGTTTTCCCAGAATCGTCCTTTGAAATATTCAAAAATATGCAAAATGACCTCAATTTTCAACCAATTTTCAACAAAATTTTCGAAATTTCACTTAATACATTTTCTTGCACATTTCGGGCCGCAGAAGCCATATCCGTTTTCATTTCTTCGATAACTCCAATGGTTTTCGCAAAATCGTCCTTTGAAATTTTCAAAAATATGCAAAATGAGCTCAATTTTCAACCAATTTTCAACAAAATTTTCGAAATTTCACTTAATACATTTTCTTGCACATTTCGGGCCGCAGAAGCCATATCCGTTTTCATTTCTTCGATAACTCCAATGGTTTTCCCAGAATCGTCTTTTGAAATGTTCAAAAATATGCAAAATGACCTCAATTTTCAACCAATTTTCAACAAAATTTTCGAAATTTCACTTAATACATTTTCTTGCACATTTCGGGCCGCAGAAGCCATATCCGTTTTCATTTCTTCGATAACTCCAATGGTTTTCCCAGAATCGTCCTTTGAAATGTTCAAAAATATGCAAAATGACCTCAATTTTCAACAAAATTTTCGAAATTTCACTTAATACATTTTCTTGCACATTTCGGGCCGCAGAAGCCATATCCGTTTTCATTTCTTCGATAACTCCAATGGTTTTCGCAGAATCGTCCTTTGAAATTTTCAAAAATATGCAAAATGAGCTCAATTTTCAACCAATTTTCAACAAAATTTTCGAAATTTCACTTAATACATTTTCTTGCACATTTCGGGCCGCAGAAGCCATATCCGTTTTCATTTCTTCGATAACTCCAATGGTTTTCCCAGAATCGTCCTTTGAAATGTTCAAAAATATGCAAAATGACCTCAATTTTCAACAAAATTTTCGAAATTTCACTTAATACATTTTCTTGCACATTTCGGGCCACAGAAGCCATGTCCGTTTTCATTTCTTCGATAACTCCAATGGTTTTCCCAGAATCGTCCTTTGAAATGTTCAAAAATATGCAAAATGACCTCAATTTTCAACCAATTTTCAACAAAATTTTCGAAATTTCACTTAATACATTTTCTTGCTCATTTCGGGCCGTAGAAGCCATATCCGTTTTCATTTCTTCGATAACTCCAATGGTTTTCCCAGAATCGTCCTTTGAAATTTTCAAAAATATGCAAAATGAGCTCAATTTTCAACCAATTTTCAACAAAATTTTCGAAATTTCACTTAATACATTTTCTTGCACATTTCGGGCCGCAGAAGCCATATCCGTTTTCATTTCTTCGATAACTCCAATGGTTTTCCCAGAATCGTCTTTTGAAATGTTCAAAAATATGCAAAATGACCTCAATTTTCAACCAATTTTCAACAAAATTTTCGAAATTTCACTTAATACATTTTCTTGCACATTTCGGGCCGCAGAAGCCATATCCGTTTTCATTTCTTCGATAACTCCAATGGTTTTCCCAGAATCGTCCTTTGAAATGTTCAAAAATATGCAAAATGACCTCAATTTTCAACAAAATTTTCGAAATTTCACTTAATACATTTTCTTGCACATTTCGGGCCGCAGAAGCCATATCCGTTTTCATTTCTTCGATAACTCCAATGGTTTTCGCAGAATCGTCCTTTGAAATTTTCAAAAATATGCAAAATGAGCTCAATTTTCAACCAATTTTCAACAAAATTTTCGAAATTTCACTTAATACATTTTCTTGCACATTTCGGGCCGCAGAATCCATATCCGTTTTCATTTCTTCGATAACTCCAATGGTTTTCCCAGAATCGTCTTTTGAAATGTTCAAAAATATGCAAAATGACCTCAATTTTCAACCAATTTTCAACAAAATTTTCGAAATTTCACTTAATACATTTTCTTGCACATTTCGGGCCGCAGAAGCCATATCCGTTTTCATTTCTTCGAAAACTCCAATGGTTTTCCCAGAATCGTCCTTTGAAATATTCAAAAATATGCAAAATGACCTCAATTTTCAACCAATTTTCAACAAAATTTTCGAAATTTCACTTAATACATTTTCTTGCACATTTCGGGCCGCAGAAGCCATATCCGTTTTCATTTCTTCGATAACTCCAATGGTTTTCGCAAAATCGTCCTTTGAAATTTTCAAAAATATGCAAAATGAGCTCAATTTTCAACCAATTTTCAACAAAATTTTCGAAATTTCACTTAATACATTTTCTTGCACATTTCGGGCCGCAGAAGCCATATCCGTTTTCATTTCTTCGATAACTCCAATGGTTTTCCCAGAATCGTCTTTTGAAATGTTCAAAAATATGCAAAATGACCTCAATTTTCAACCAATTTTCAACAAAATTTTCGAAATTTCACTTAATACATTTTCTTGGACATTTCGGGCCGCAGAAGCCATATCCGTTTTCATTTCTTCGATAACTCCAATGGTTTTCCCAGAATCGTCCTTTGAAATGTTCAAAAATATGCAAAATGACCTCAATTTTCAACAAAATTTTCGAAATTTCACTTAATACATTTTCTTGCACATTTCGGGCCGCAGAAGCCATATCCGTTTTCATTTCTTCGATAACTCCAATGGTTTTCGCAGAATCGTCCTTTGAAATTTTCAAAAATATGCAAAATGAGCTCAATTTTCAACCAATTTTCAACAAAATTTTCGAAATTTCACGTAATACATTTTCTTGCACTTTTCGGGCCGCAGAAGCCATATCCGTTTTCATTTCTTCGATAACTCCAATGGTTTTCCCAGAATCGTCTTTTGAAATGTTCAAAAATATGCAAAATGACCTCAATTTTCAACCAATTTTCAACAAAATTTTCGAAATTTCACTTAATACATTTTCTTGCACATTTCGGGCCGCAGAAGCCATATCCGTTTTCATTTCTTCGATAACTCCAATGGTTTTCCCAGAATCGTCCTTTGAAATGTTCAAAAATATGCAAAATGACCTCAATTTTCAACAAAATTTTCGAAATTTCACTTAATACATTTTCTTGCACATTTCGGGCCACAGAAGCCATATCCGTTTTCATTTCTTCGATAACTCCAATGGTTTTCCCAGAATCGTCCTTTGAAATGTTCAAAAATATGCAAAATGACCTCAATTTTCAACAAAATTTTCGAAATTTCACTTAATACATTTTCTTGCACATTTCGGGCCACAGAAGCCATATCCGTTTTCATTTCTTCGATAACTCCAATGGTTTTCCCAGAATCGTCCTTTGAAATGTTCAAAAATATGCAAAATGACCTCAATTTTCAACCAATTTTCAACAAAATTTTCGAAATTTCACTTAATACATTTTCTTGCTCATTTCGGGCCGTAGAAGCCATATCCGTTTTCATTTCTTCGATAACTCCAATGGTTTTCCCAGAATCGTCCTTTGAAATGTTCAAAAATATGCAAAATGACCTCAATTTTCAACCAATTTTCAACAAAATTTTCGAAATTTCACTTAATACATTTTCTTGCACATTTCGGGCCGCAGAAGCCACATCCGTTTTCATTTCTTCTATAACTCCAATGGTTTTCCCAGAATCGTCCTTTGAAATGTTCAAAAATATGCAAAATGACCTCAATTTTCAACCAATTTTCAACAAAATTTTCGAAATTTCACTTAATACATTTTCTTGCACATTTCGGGCCGCAGAAGCCATATCCGTTTTCATTTCTTCGATAACTCCAATGGTATTCCCAGAATAGTCCTTTGAAATATTCTAAAATATGCAAAATGACCTCAATTTTCAACCAATTTTCAACAAAATTTTCGAAATTTCACTTAATACATTTTCTTGCACATTTCGGGCCGCAGAAGCCATATCCGTTTTCATTTCTTCGATAACTCCTATGGTTTTCCCAGAATCGTCTTTTGAAATGTTCAAAAATCTGCAAAATGACCTCAATTTTCAACCAATTTTCAACAAAATTTTCGAAATTTCACTTAATACATTTTCTTGCACATTTCGGGCCGCAGAAGCCATATCCGTTTTCATTTCTTCGATAACTCCAATGGTTTTCCCAGAATCGTCCTTTGAAATGTTCAAAAATATGCAAAATGACCTCAATTTTCAACCAATTTTCAACAAAATTTTCGAAATTTCACTTAATACATTTTCTTGCACATTTCGGGCCGCAGAAGCCATATCCGTTTTCATTTCTTCGATAACTCCAATGGTTTTCCCAGAATCGTCCTTTGAAATGTTCAAAAATATGCAAAATGACCTCAATTTTCAACCAATTTTCAACAAAATTTTCGAAATTTCACTTAATACATTTTCTTGCACATTTCGGGCCGCAGAAGCCATATCCGTTTTCATTTCTTCGATAACTCCAATGGTTTTCCCAGAATCGTCCTTTGAAATATTCAAAAATATGCAAAATGACCTCAATTTTCAACCAATTTTCAACAAAATTTTCGAAATTTCACTTAATACATTTTCTTGCACATTTCGGGCCGCAGAAGCCATATCCGTTTTCATTTCTTCGATAACTCCAATGGTTTTCCCAGAATCGTCCTTTGAAATATTCAAAAATATGCAAAATGACCTCAATTTTCAACCAATTTTCAACAAAATTTTCGAAATTTCACTTAATACATTTTCTTGCACATTTCGGGCCGCAGAAGCCATATCCGTTTTCATTTCTTCGATAACTCCAATGGTTTTCCCAGAATCGTCCTTTGAAATTTTCAAAAATATGCAAAATGACCTCAATTTTCAACCAATTTTCAACAAAATTTTCGAAATTTCACTTAATACATTTTCTTGCACATTTCGGGCCGCAGAAGCCATATCCGTTTTCATTTCTTCGATAACTCCAATGGTTTTCCCAGAATCGTCCTTTGAAATTTTCAAAAATATGCAAAATGACCTCAATTTTCAACCAATTTTCAACAAAATTTTCGAAATTTCACTTAATACATTTTCTTGCACATTTCGGGCAGCAGAAGCCATATCCGTTTTCATTTCTTCGATAACTCCAATGGTTTTCCCAGAATCGTCCTTTGAAATGTTCTAAAATATGCAAAATGACCTCAATTTTCAACCAATTTTCAACAAAATTTTCGAAATTTCACTTAATACATTTTCTTGCACATTTCGGGCCGCAGAAGCCATATCCGTTTTCATTTCTTCGATAACTCCTATGGTTTTCCCAGAATCGTCTTTTGAAATGTTCAAAAATATGCAAAATGACCTCAATTTTCAACCAATTTTCAACAAAATTTTCGAAATTTCACTTAATACATTTTCTTGCACATTTAGGGCCGCAGAAGCCATATCCGTTTTCATTTCTTCGATAACTCCAATGGTTTTCCCAGAATCGTCCTTTGAAATGTTCAAAAATATGCAAAATGACCTCAATTTTCAACCAATTTTTAACAAAATTTTCGAAATTTCACTTCATACATTTTCTTGCACATTTCGGGCCGCAGAAGCCACATCCGTTTTCATTTCTTCGATAACTCCAATGGTTTTCCCAGAATCGTCTTTGAAATGTTCAAAAATATGCAAAATGACCTCAATTTTCAACCAATTTTTATCAAAATTTTCGAAATTTCACTTAATACATTTTCTTGCACATTTCGGGCCGCAGAAGCCATATCCGTTTTCATTTCTTCGATAACTCCAATGGTTTTCCCAGAATCGTCCTTTGAAATATTCAAAAATATGCAAAATGACCTCAATTTTCAACCAATTTTCAACAAAATTTTCGAAATTTCACTTAATACATTTTCTTGCACATTTCGGGCCGCAGAAGTCATAGCCGTTTTCATTTCTTCTATAATTCCAATGGTTTTCCCAGAATCGTCCTCTGAAATGTTCAAAAATATGCAAAATGACCTCAATTTTCAACCAATTTTCAACAAAATTTTCGAAACTTCACTTAATACATTTTCTTGCACATTTCGGGCCGCAGAAGCCATATCCGTTTTCATTTCTTCGATAACTCCAATGGTTTTACCAGAATCGTCCTTTGAAATATTCAAAAATATGCAAAATGAACTCAATTTTCAACCAATTTTCAACAAAATTTTCGAAATTTCACTTAATACATTTTCTTGCACATTTCGGGCCGCAGAAGCCATATCCGTTTTCATTTCTTCGATAACTCCAATGGTTTTCCCAGAATCGTCCTTTGAAATGTTCAAAAATATGCAAAATAACCTCAATTTTCAACCAATTTTCAACAAAATTTTCGAAATTTCACTTAATACATTTTCTTGCACATTTCGGGCCGCAGAAGCCATATCCGCTTTCATTTCTTCGATAACTCCAATGGTTTTCCCAGAATCGTCCTTTGAAATGTTCAAAAATATGCAAAATGACCTCAATTTTCAACCAATTTTCAACAAAATTTTCGAAATTTCACTTAATACATTTTCTTGCACATTTCGGGCCGCAGAAGCCATATCCGTTTTCATTTCTTCGATAGCTCCAATGGTTTTCCCAGAATCGTCCTTTGAAATGTTCAAAAATATGCAAAATGACCTCAATTTTCAACCAATTTTCAACAAAATTTTCGAAATTTCACTTAATACATTTTCTTGCACATTTCGGGCCGCAGAAGCCATATCCGTTTTCATTTCTTCGATAACTCCAATGGTTTTCCCAGAATCGTCCTTTGAAATGTTCAAAAATATGCAAAATGACCTCAATTTTCAACCAATTTTCAACAAAATTTTCGAAATTTCACTTAATACATTTTCTTGCACATTTCGGGCCGCAGAAGCCATATCCGTTTTCATTTCTTCGATAACTCCAATGGTTTTCCCAGAATCGTCCTTTGAAATATTCAAAAATATGCAAAATGACCTCAATTTTCAACCAATTTTCAACAAAATTTTCGAAATTTCACTTAATACATTTTCTTGCACATTTCGGGCCGCAGAAGCCATATCCGTTTTCATTTCTTCGATAACTCCAATGGTTTTCCCAGAATCGTCCTTTGAAATATTCAAAAATATGCAAAATGACCTCAATTTTCAACCAATTTTCAACAAAATTTTCGAAATTTCACTTAATACATTTTCTTGCACATTTCGGGCCGCAGAAGCCATATCCGTTTTCATTTCTTCGATAACTCCAATGGTTTTCCCAGAATCGTCCTTTGAAATTTTCAAAAATATGCAAAATGACCTCAATTTTCAACCAATTTTCAACAAAATTTTCGAAATTTCACTTAATACATTTTCTTGCACATTTCGGGCCGCAGAAGCCATATCCGTTTTCATTTCTTCGATAACTCCAATGGTTTTCCCAGAATCGTCCTTTGAAATGTTCAAAAATATGCAAAATGACCTCAATTTTCAACCAATTTTCAACAAAATTTTCGAAATTTCACTTAATACATTTTCTTGCTCATTTCGGGCCGTAGAAGCCATATCCGTTTTCATTTCTTCGATAACTCCAATGGTTTTCCCAGAATCGTCCTTTGAAATGTTCAAAAATATGCAAAATGACCTCAATTTTCAACCAATTTTCAACAAAATTTTCGAAATTTCACTTAATACATTTTCTTGCACATTTCGGGCCGCAGAAGCCACATCCGTTTTCATTTCTTCTATAACTCCAATGGTTTTCCCAGAATCGTCCTTTGAAATGTTCAAAAATATGCAAAATGACCTCAATTTTCAACCAATTTTCAACAAAATTTTCGAAATTTCACTTAATACATTTTCTTGCACATTTCGGGCCGCAGAAGCCATATCCGTTTTCATTTCTTCGATAACTCCAATGGTTTTCCCAGAATCGTCCTTTGAAATATTCTAAAATATGCAAAATGACCTCAATTTTCAACCAATTTTCAACAAAATTTTCGAAATTTCACTTAATACATTTTCTTGCACATTTCGGGCCGCAGAAGCCATATCCGTTTTCATTTCTTCGATAACTCCTATGGTTTTCCCAGAATCGTCTTTTGAAATGTTCAAAAATATGCAAAATGACCTCAATTTTCAACCAATTTTCAACAAAATTTTCGAAATTTCACTTAATACATTTTCTTGCACATTTCGGGCCGCAGAAGCCATATCCGTTTTCATTTCTTCGAAAACTCCAATGGTTTTCCGAGAATCGTCCTTTGAAATATTCAAAAATATGCAAAATGACCTCAATTTTCAACCAATTTTCAACAAAATTTTCGAAATTTCACTTAATACATTTTCTTGCACATTTCGGGCCGCAGAAGCCATATCCGTTTTCATTTCTTCGATAACTCCAATGGTTTTCGCAAAATCGTCCTTTGAAATTTTCAAAAATATGCAAAATGAGCTCAATTTTCAACCAATTTTCAACAAAATTTTCGAAATTTCACTTAATACATTTTCTTGCACATTTCGGGCCGCAGAAGCCATATCCGTTTTCATTTCTTCGATAACTCCAATGGTTTTCCCAGAATCGTCTTTTGAAATGTTCAAAAATATGCAAAATGACCTCAATTTTCAACCAATTTTCAACAAAATTTTCGAAATTTCACTTAATACATTTTCTTGCACATTTCGGGCCGCAGAAGCCATATCCGTTTTCATTTCTTCGATAACTCCAATGGTTTTCCCAGAATCGTCCTTTGAAATGTTCAAAAATATGCAAAATGACCTCAATTTTCAACAAAATTTTCGAAATTTCACTTAATACATTTTCTTGCACATTTCGGGCCGCAGAAGCCATATCCGTTTTCATTTCTTCGATAACTCCAATGGTTTTCGCAGAATCGTCCTTTGAAATTTTCAAACATATGCAAAATGAGCTCAATTTTCAACCAATTTTCAACAAAATTTTCGAAATTTCACTTAATACATTTTCTTGCACATTTCGGGCCGCAGAAGCCATATCCGTTTTCATTTCTTCGATAACTCCAATGGTTTTCCCAGAATCGTCTTTTGAAATGTGCAAAAATATGCAAAATGACCTCAATTTTCAACCAATTTTCAACAAAATTTTCGAAATTTCACTTAATACATTTTCTTGCACATTTCGGGCCGCAGAAGCCATATCCGTTTTCATTTCTTCGATAACTCCAATGGTTTTCCCAGAATCGTCCTTTGAAATGTTCAAAAATATGCAAAATGACCTCAATTTTCAACAAAATTTTCGAAATTTCACTTAATACATTTTCTTGCACATTTCGGGCCACAGAAGCCATATCCGTTTTCATTTCTTCGATAACTCCAATGGTTTTCCCAGAATCGTCCTTTGAAATGTTCAAAAATATGCAAAATGACCTCAATTTTCAACCAATTTTCAACAAAATTTTCGAAATTTCACTTAATACATTTTCTTGCTCATTTCGGGCCGTAGAAGCCATATCCGTTTTCATTTCTTCGATAACTCCAATGGTTTTCCCAGAATCGTCCTTTGAAATTTTCAAAAATATGCAAAATGAGCTCAATTTTCAACCAATTTTCAACAAAATTTTCGAAATTTCACTTAATACATTTTCTTGCACATTTCGGGCCGCAGAAGCCATATCCGTTTTCATTTCTTCGATAACTCCAATGGTTTTCCCAGAATCGTCTTTTGAAATGTTCAAAAATATGCAAAATGACCTCAATTTTCAACCAATTTTCAACAAAATTTTCGAAATTTCACTTAATACATTTTCTTGCACATTTCGGGCCGCAGAAGCCATATCCGTTTTCATTTCTTCGATAACTCCAATTGTTTTCCCAGAATCGTCCTTTGAAATGTTCAAAAATATGCAAAATGACCTCAATTTTCAACAAAATTTTCGAAATTTCACTTAATACATTTTCTTGCACATTTCGGGCCGCAGAAGCCATATCCGTTTTCATTTCTTCGATAACTCCAATGGTTTTCGCAGAATCGTCCTTTGAAATTTTCAAAAATATGCAAAATGAGCTCAATTGTCAACCAATTTTCAACAAAATTTTCGAAATTTCACTTAATACATTTTCTTGCACATTTCGGGCCGCAGAAGCCATATCCGTTTTCATTTCTTCGATAACTCCAATGGTTTTCCCAGAATCGTCTTTTGAAATGTTCAAAAATATGCAAAATGACCTCAATTTTCAACCAATTTTCAACAAAATTTTCGAAATTTCACTTAATACATTTTCTTGCACATTTCGGGCCGCAGAAGCCATATCCGTTTTCATTTCTTCGATAACTCCAATGGTTTTCCCAGAATCGTCCTTTGAAATGTTCAAAAATATGCAAAATGACCTCAATTTACAACAAAATTTTCGAAATTTCACTTAATACATTTTCTTGCACATTTCGGGCCGCAGAAGCCATATCCGTTTTCATTTCTTCGATAACTCCAATGGTTTTCCCAGAATCGTCCTTTGAAATGTTCAAAAATATGCAAAATGACCTCAATTTTCAACCAATTTTCAACAAAATTTTCGAAATTTCACTTAATACATTTTATTGCACATTTCGGGCCGCAGAAGCCACATCCGTTTTCATTTCTTCGATAACTCCAATGGTTTTCCCAGAATCGTCCTTTGAAATGTTCAAAAATATGCAAAATGACCTCAATTTTCAACCAATTTTCAACAAAATTTTCGAAATTTCACTTAATACATTTTCTTGCACATTTCGGGCCGCAGAAGCCATATCCGTTTTCATTTCTTCGAAAACTCCAATGGTTTTCCCAGAATCGTCCTTTGAAATATTCAAAAATATGCAAAATGACCTCAATTTTCAACCAATTTCCAACAAAATTTTCGAAATTTCACTTTATACATTTTCTTGCACATTTCAGGCCGCAGAAGCTATATCCGTTTTCATTTCTTCGATAACTCCAATGGTTTTCCCAGAATCGTCTTTTGAAATGTTCAAAAATATGCAAAATGACCTCAATTTTCAACCAATTTTCAACAAAATTTTCGAAATTTCACTTAATACATTTTCTTGCACATTTCGGGCCGCAGAAGCCATATCCGTTTTCATTTCTTCGATAACTGCAATGGTTTTCCCAGAATCGTCCTTTGAAATTTTCAAAAATATGCAAAATGACCTCAATTTTCAACCAATTTTCAACAAAATTTTCGAAATTTCACTTAATACATTTTCTTGCACATTTCGGGCAGCAGAAGCCATATCCGTTTTCATTTCTTCGATAACTCCAATGGTTTTCCCAGAATCGTCCTTTGAAATGTTCAAAAATATGCAAAATGACCTTAATTTTCAACCAATTTTCAACAAAATTTTCGAAATTTCACTTAATACATTTTCTTGCACATTTCGGGCCGCAGAAGCCATATCCGTTTTCATTTCTTCGATAACCCCAATGGTTTTCCCAGAATCGTCCTTTGAAATGTTCAAAAATATGCAAAATGACCTCAATCTTCAACCAATTTTCAACAAAATTTTCGAAATTTCACTTAATACATTTTCTTGCACATTTCGGGCCGCAGAAGCCATATCCGTTTTCATTTCTTCGATAACTCCAATGGTTTTCCCAGAATCGTCCTTTGAAATGTTCAAAAATATGCAAAATGACCTCAATTTTCAACCAATTTTCAACAAAATTTTCGAAACTTCACTTAATACATTTTCTTGCACATTTCGGGCCGCAGAAGCCATATCCGTTTTCATTTCTTCGATAACTCCAATGGTTTTCCCAGAATCGTCATTTGAAATATTCAAAAATATGCAAAATGAACTCAATTTTCAACCAATTTTCAACAAAATTTTCGAAATTTCACTTAATACATTTTCTTGCACATTTCGGGCCGCAGAAGCCATATCCGTTTTCATTTCTTCGATAACTCCAATGGTTTTCCCAGAATCGTCCTTTGAAATGTTCAAAAATATGCAAAATGACCTCAATTTTTAACCAATTTTCAACAAAATTTTCGAAATTTTACTTAATACATTTTCTTGCACATTTCGGGCCGCAGAAGCCATATCCGTTTTCATTTCTTCGATAACTCCAATGGTTTTCCCAGAATCGTCCTTTGAAATGTTCAAAAATATGCAAAATGACCTCAATTTTCAACCAATTTTCAACAAAATTTTCGAAATTTCACTTAATACATTTTCTTGCACATTTCGGGCCGCAGAAGCCATATCCGTTTTCATTTCTTCGAAAACTCCAATGGTTTTCCCAGAATCGTCCTTTGAAATATTCAAAAATATGCAAAATGACCTCAATTTTCAACCAATTTTCAACAAAATTTTCGAAATTTCACTTAATACATTTTCTTGCACATTTCGGGCCGCAGAAGCCATATCCGTTTTCATTTCTTCGATAGCTCCAATGGTTTTCGCAGAATCGTCCTTTGAAATTTTCAAAAATATGCAAAATGAGCTCAATTTTCAACCAATTTTCAACAAAATTTTCGAAATTTCACTTAATACATTTTCTTGCACATTTCGGGCCGCAGAAGCCATATCCGTTTTCATTTCTTCGATAACTCCAATTGTTTTCCCAGAATCGTCCTTTGAAATATTCTAAAATATGCAAAATGACCTCAATTTTCAACCAATTTTCAACAAAATTTTCGAAATTTCACTTAATACATTTTCTTGCACATTTCGGGCCGCAGAAGCCATATCCGTTTTCATTTCTTCGATAACTACTATGGTTTTCCCAGAATCGTCTTTTGAAATGTTCAAAAATATGCAAAATGACCTCAATTTTCAACCAATTTTCAACAAAATTTTCGAAATTTCACTTAATACATTTTCTTGCACATTTCGGGCCGCAGAAGCCATATCCGTTTTCATTTCTTCGATAACTCCAATGGTTTTCCCAGAATCGTCCTTTGAAATGTTCAAAAATATGCAAAATGACCTCAATTTTCAACAAAATTTTCGAAATTTCACTTAATACATTTTCTTGCACATTTCGGGCCACAGAAGCCATATCCGTTTTCATTTCTTCGATAACTCCAATGGTTTTCCCAGAATCGTCCTTTGAAATGTTCAAAAATATGCAAAATGACCTCAATTTTCAACAAAATTTTCGAAGTTTCACTTAATACATTTTCTTGCACATTTCGGGCCGCAGAAGCCATATCCGTTTTCATTTCTTCGATAGCTCCAATGGTTTTCCCAGAATCGTCCTTTGAAATGTTCAAAAATATGCAAAATGACCTCAATTTTCAACCAATTTTCAACAAAATTTTCGAAATTTCACTTAATACATTTTCTTGCACATTTCGGGCCGCAGAAGCCATATCCGTTTTCATTTCTTCGATAACTCCAATGGTTTTCCCAGAATCGTCCTTTGAAATGTTCAAAAATATGCAAAATGACCTCAATTTTCAACCAATTTTCAACAAAATTTTCGAAATTTCACTTAATACATTTTCTTGCACATTTCGGGCCGCAGAAGCCATATCCGTTTTCATTTCTTCGATAACTGCAATGGTTTTCCCAGAATCGTCCTTTGAAATATTCAAAAATATGCAAAATGACCTCAATTTTCAACCAATTTTCAACAAAATTTTCGAAATTTCACTTAATACATTTTCTTGCACATTTCGGGCCGCAGAAGCCATATCCGTTTTCATTTCTTCGATAACTCCAATGGTTTTCCCAGAATCGTCCTTTGAAATATTCAAAAATATGCAAAATGACCTCAATTTTCAACCAATTTTCAACAAAATTTTCGAAATTTCACTTAATACATTTTCTTGCACATTTCGGGCCGCAGAAGCCATATCCGTTTTCATTTCTTCGATAACTCCAATGGTTTTCCCAGAATCGTCCTTTGAAATTTTCAAAAATATGCAAAATGACCTCAATTTTCAACCAATTTTCAACAAAATTTTCGAAATTTCACTTAATACATTTTCTTGCACATTTCGGGCCGCAGAAGCCATATCCGTTTTCATTTCTTCGATAACTCCAATGGTTTTCCCAGAATCGTCCTTTGAAATTTTCAAAAATATGCAAAATGACCTCAATTTTCAACCAATTTTCAACAAAATTTTCGAAATTTCACTTAATACATTTTCTTGCACATTTCGGGCAGCAGAAGCCATATCCGTTTTCATTTCTTCGATAACTCCAATGGTTTTCCCAGAATCGTCCTTTGAAATGTTCAAAAATATGCAAAATGACCTCAATTTTCAACCAATTTTCAACAAAATTTTCGAAATTTCACTTAATACATTTTATTGCACATTTCGGGCCGCAGAAGCCACATCCGTTTTCATTTCTTCGATAACTCCAATGGTTTTCCCAGAATCGTCCTTTGAAATGTTCAAAAATATGCAAAATGACCTCAATTTACAACAAAATTTTCGAAATTTCACTTAATACATTTTCTTGCACATTTCGGGCCGCAGAAGCCATATCCGTTTTCATTTCTTCGATAACTCCAATGGTTTTCCCAGAATCGTCCTTTGAAATGTTCAAAAATATGCAAAATGACCTCAATTTTCAACCAATTTTCAACAAAATTTTCGAAATTTCACTTAATACATTTTATTGCACATTTCGGGCCGCAGAAGCCACATCCGTTTTCATTTCTTCGATAACTCCAATGGTTTTCCCAGAATCGTCCTTTGAAATGTTCAAAAATATGCAAAATGACCTCAATTTTCAACCAATTTTCAACAAAATTTTCGAAATTTCACTTAATACATTTTCTTGCACATTTCGGGCCGCAGAAGCCATATCCGTTTTCATTTCTTCGAAAACTCCAATGGTTTTCCCAGAATCGTCCTTTGAAATATTCAAAAATATGCAAAATGACCTCAATTTTCAACCAATTTTCAACAAAATTTTCGAAATTTCACTTAATACATTTTCTTGCACATTTCGGGCCGCAGAAGCCATATCCGTTTTCATTTCTTCGATAACTCCAATGGTTTTCGCAAAATCGTCCTTTGAAATTTTCAAAAATATGCAAACGACGGACCGCGTTGGTGTGAAGAATTGTTTCCTTATTATCCTATTAATATGGCAGTTCTATGTTTAATTTGTGAGAATGCTATCACCCCTACGACTCCTTCTACAAAATGTGGTACAAGCAAAAAACATGCACATATTAAATGTTTAAAACTGAGTGAGTCTGAAATAGCTGAAATAATAAACGACAAATCTTCTTGGATTTGTCCTAAATGCTCGCCTTCTAGTAACATAATCTCAATTGAAAAAATTGAGGAAATCATTATAAAACAACTAAGTGTGGTGCAACAGGACATTAAACAAACTATTGAAAATCACTTCAAAGCTATCAATGACAGATTAACAACCGTTGAGGATAATGTACGACTAATTCAGGAGGAATGGGCAGCGTTTAAGACGTCTAATACAATGCCTAATAACAATTCATCTGATCTTAATGTGATTGTGGCCGAAATTGAGGAGCGTAAAAGACGGAGCTCTAATGTACTATTGTTTAATTTACCTGAATCTTCTTCTACATCGATTGCACAAAGGGTTGCGGACGATTTGCAACAGGTTATGTCTATTTTATCCCCGTTGGGTTTCATTTCTCATCCTCAAAAAGTTATTCGCATTGGTCCTCCTAAGTCTAACACTGTTCGTCCTTTGAGAATAGTTTGTGAAAATGAGAATCTGGCTAAAGACATTCTCCGCTCAAACAAAAATAACCCTAATCGTGATAAATTCTTTCGTCCTGATTTAACTAAACTTCAGCGTGATTTTAATAATGATATTCGCCGTGAATTTAAGGACAGGGTTTCTAAAGGTGAGAAGGACGTAACTTTAAAATACAAAAACAATCAAGCTTATATTACCAAAACAAGTTCATCTCGCAATAGTTTTTCAAAAAAGTAATAAACTTTTACTATCAGAATGTTGGTGGCCTTAGGTCAAAATTAAAGGAATTTTCGTTAATGGTTAATTCTAGTGTTTACGATATTATTATTATTTCGGAATCCTGGCTTTGCAGCAGTATTTCCAACGAAGAACTGGGTTTAAATAATTATAGCATTTTTCGTGCTGATCGCAATGTTGATTATACGGGTAAACATCGTGGTGGTGGTGTGTTGATTGCGATCAGGAATGATTTTTGTGTTCATACTGTTCTTTGTAGTATTTCTGTGGAAAGCATTTTTGTTCATTTAAAATATAATGATTTAGATTTGATTGTTGGGGGTGTGTATATTCCTCCTGCGTCTCCTCTTAGTATTTTCGAGGATTATTGTAGTGACCTGGAATTAATTTTTGAGCGTTTTCCTGATTCATCTTATGTCATCGCCGGTGATTTTAATTTACCACATCTCGTCTGGAATGGTAATGATATTCTTTTTGATTCATCGACTAGTAAACATGAATATTATGACGTTATTAACTCAACTTCAGCATTTCTGAATCTTAAACAAGTTAATTTATTTCCCAATGGCAGAAACGTTTTTCTTGATCTTATTTTTACAAATATTGTTGCACTTGCAGTTTTGCCTGCTGTAGATCCTATTTTTCCTCAAAGTCTTCATCACTCTCCGTATTCATGGTATATTTCCTGCACCTCTTCATCTTCGCTTCACTCTGAAGTTCAAATATTTGACTTTAATAATGGTGACTATATTTCTTTAAATGAATTTTATGCATCGATTAATTGGGATAATTATTTTCTTGGTCTTAATTTGGATGAAAAAGTGGCAGTTTTTTATGACATAGTTTTTAACGGGTTTGAACAATTTATTCCACATAAAATATTAAGGCATAATGCTCGTAATAATTATCCGGTATGGTTCGATAAAGAATTGAAAGATCTTTGTCGCAATAAACGCATAGCGCACTCTATCTATAAAAAATCAGGCAGGTTTGAAGATTATATTTATTTTAAATCCTTGAGATCGCGATGTAAACAGTTATGTGAACAACTGTATGCTGCGTATATATCTAACGTTAATGTTAGTATTTTTAATAATCCCAAATTTTTCTGGAAATTTGTTCGTGACAAAAAGAAGAGTGACAGCAGTATTCCTGCTGAAATGACACTTGATCAGCACTCTGTAAAAGGTGGGGATGAAGTGGCTAATCTTTTTGCACAATATTTTTCTTCTGTTTACGCAGTTGATGACTTGAGGAATTTTGCTTGTTGTTTTGATTCATCGTCTCAAGTGAATGATTCTGGCTTATATATTAGTTTATCAGATGTTTTTAATCATATTTCCTTGTTGAAGTCATCTTGTAATCCTGGCCCTGATGGTGTTCCCAGCATTGTTCTAAAAAACTGTAAATTCTCTCTTTGCTTACCTTTATTTATCTTATTTCAAACGTCACTCAGTGAAGGCGTCTTTCCTCAATTATGGAAGAACAGTTATGTAATTCCCATCTTCAAATCTGGACAACGTAACAACGTGGACAATTATAGAGGGGTCTGCAACCAATCTGCAATTCCCAAATTACTTGATGCTATTGTATCCATTCAGCTCCGATGGGCATCTGCATCTATTATCTCAAGTAGTCAGCATGGTTTTTTCTCTAACAGGTCAACATTGTCTAACCTTCTTGAATACAAATCATTTTTAAATGAAGCATTTGCCAATCGATCGCAAGTAGATTCTGTTTATACAGATTTTTCAAAAGCTTTTGATCGGGTTAATCATCGATTGCTAATTGTAAAGCTACATAAGTTAGGTTTTAGAGAAGGTACGATTAAATGGCTATCTTCTTTTCTGGTTGACAGAAAACAACAGGTACGAATTTATAATTATATTTCGGCCCCTTTTTGCGTATCTTCTGGTGTTCCACAAGGTACACATTGTGGACCCATTCTTTTTTTGTTATTTATTAATGACTTAACTTGCAGTTTCCATTTTTCAAATTATTTACTGTATGCAGATGACCTGAAACTATTTAAAACTATACGGTCCATTCAAGACGCTAAACAACTTCAATTGGACTTAGTTGCATTATTTAACTGGTGTCAAAATAACTGTCTTCATTTAAACATTAAGAAATGCTATGTAATATCATTTTATAAAACCAAATCGCATATCAGTTTTGATTACCAATTAGACAATGTCTCCGTCTCACGAGTTTTAGAAATAAAAGATTTGGGGGTAATTTTTGATACGACCCTTACATTTAAGAGCCATTATAACCATATTTACAATAAAGCCATGAGTATGTGGGGTTTCATTTGGCGTCATTGTAAAGATCTGTCTCCATTGGCCCTAAAATCTCTCTACTGCTCTCTTGTTCGATCGCATTTTGATTATTGCTCTTCTGTTTGGTTTCCTTTTTATAAAATCGACTATGAGAGACTTGAAAGAGTACAAAATAAATTTCTTCGAACTGTGGAATTTAAAATGGGTCATTCTCATATTAAGGGTGACTACCGATGGATTATGGATAAGTGTCAAATTCACTCTCTTATTATCCGTTGGAAAATTTCTGATGCCTGTGTTCTTCATGACATTATTAATGGACATATTGACAATCCAAGTCTGTTGAACAGATTGTCTTTTCTTATCCCTGCAGTTGACAGTCGTACAACAAGAAGTCGAAACATATTTAGAATATCAACATCAACAACACTTTTGGCTCAAAATCATCCGTTAAGAAGAATGATGGAAGAAGCTAATGAATATTCCTGCCGCATTCGAATCTCAATCTTTGATTCTAGTAGGCTGAAATTTAAAAATGATGTGTCGGTTTATTATTATTATAATATGTAATCTTATTTAGTTTCATTTTCAACTTTTTATTTTTTTATTTGTTTAATTTGTATTAATATTGTACTGTATCGTGGAATCAAGAAACACTGTTTTTTTTTCCTTTATTTGTAAAGTGGAGTTATATTCCGTAAATAAATTATTATTATTATTATTATTATTAAAATGAGCTCAATTTTCAACCAATTTTCAACAAAATTTTCGAAATTTCACTTAATACATTTTCTTGCACATTTCGGGCCGCAGAAGCCATATCCGTTTTCATTTCTTCGATAACTCCAATGGTTTTCCCAGAATCGTCTTTTGAAATGTTCAAAAATATGCAAAATGACCTCAATTTTCAACCAATTTTCAACAAAATTTTCGAAATTTCACTTAATACATTTTCTTGCACATTTCGGGCCGCAGAAGCCATATCCGTTTTCATTTCTTCGATAACTCCAATGGTTTTCCCAGAATCGTCCTTTGAAATGTTCAAAAATATGCAAAATGACCTCAATTTTCAACAAAATTTTCGAAATTTCACTTAATACATTTTCTTGCACATTTCGGGCCGCAGAAGCCATATCCGTTTTCATTTCTTCGATAACTCCAATGGTTTTCGCAGAATCGTCCTTTGAAATTTTCAAAAATATGCAAAATGAGCTCAATTTTCAACCAATTTTCAACAAAATTTTCGAAATTTCACTTAATACATTTTCTTGCACATTTCGGGCCGCAGAAGCCATATCCGTTTTCATTTCTTCGATAACTCCAATGGTTTTCCCAGAATCGTCTTTTGAAATGTTCAAAAATATGCAAAATGACCTCAATTTTCAACCAATTTTCAACAAAATTTTCGAAATTTCACTTAATACATTTTCTTGCACATTTCGGGCCGCAGAAGCCATATCCGTTTTCATTTCTTCGATAACTCCAATGGTTTTCCCAGAATCGTCCTTTGAAATGTTCAAAAATATGCAAAATGACCTCAATTTTCAACAAAATTTTCGAAATTTCACTTAATACATTTTCTTGCACATTTCGGGCCACAGAAGCCATATCCGTTTTCATTTCTTCGATAACTCCAATGGTTTTCCCAGAATCGTCCTTTGAAATGTTCAAAAATATGCAAAATGACCTCAATTTTCAACCAATTTTCAACAAAATTTTCGAAATTTCACTTAATACATTTTCTTGCTCATTTCGGGCCGTAGAAGCCATATCCGTTTTCATTTCTTCGATAACTCCAATGGTTTTCCCAGAATCGTCCTTTGAAATTTTCAAAAATATGCAAAATGAGCTCAATTTTCAACCAATTTTCAACAAAATTTTCGAAATTTCACTTAATACATTTTCTTGCACATTTCGGGCCGCAGAAGCCATATCCGTTTTCATTTCTTCGATAACTCCAATGGTTTTCCCAGAATCGTCTTTTGAAATGTTCAAAAATATGCAAAATGACCTCAATTTTCAACCAATTTTCAACAAAATTTTCGAAATTTCACTTAATACATTTTCTTGCACATTTCGGGCCGCAGAAGCCATATCCGTTTTCATTTCTTCGATAACTCCAATGGTTTTCCCAGAATCGTCCTTTGAAATGTTCAAAAATATGCAAAATGACCTCAATTTTCAACCAAATTTCAACAAAATTTTCGAAATTTCACTTAATACATTTTCTTGCACATTTCGGGCCGCAGAAGCCATATCCGTTTTCATTTCTTCGATAACTCCAATGGTTTTCCCAGAATCGTCCTTTGAAATGTTCAAAAATATGCAAAATGACCTCAATTTTCAACAAAATTTTCGAAATTTTACTTAATACATTTTCTTGCACATTTCGGGCCGCAGAAGCCATATCCGTTTTCATTTCTTCGATAACTCCAATGGTTTTCGCAGAATCGTCCTTTGAAATTTTCAAAAATATGCAAAATGAGCTCAATTTTCAACCAATTTTCAACAAAATTTTCGAAATTTCACTTAATACATTTTCTTGCACATTTCGGGCCGCAGAAGCCATATCCGTTTTCATTTCTTCGATAACTCCAATGGTTTTCCCAGAATCGTCTTTTGAAATGTTCAAAAATATGCAAAATGACCTCAATTTTCAACCAATTTTCAACAAAATTTTCGAAATTTCACTTAATACATTTTCTTGCACATTTCGGGCCGCAGAAGCCATATCCGTTTTCATTTCTTCGATAACTCCAATGGTTTTCCCAGAATCGTCCTTTGAAATGTTCAAAAATATGCAAAATGACCTCAATTTTCAACAAAATTTTCGAAATTTCACTTAATACATTTTCTTGCACATTTCGGGCCGCAGAAGCCATATCCGTTTTCATTTCTTCGATAACTCCAATGGTTTTCGCAGAATCGTCCTTTGAAATTTTCAAAAATATGCAAAATGAGCTCAATTTTCAACCAATTTTCAACAAAATTTTCGAAATTTCACTTAATACATTTTCTTGCACATTTCGGGCCGCAGAAGCCATATCCGTTTTCATTTCTTCGATAACTACTATGGTTTTCCCAGAATCGTCTTTTGAAATGTTCAAAAATATGCAAAATGACCTCAATTTTCAACCAATTTTCAACAAAATTTTCGAAATTTCACTTAATACATTTTCTTGCACATTTCGGGCCGCAGAAGCCATATCCGTTTTCATTTCTTCGATAACTCCAATGGTTTTCCCAGAATCGTCCTTTGAAATGTTCAAAAATATGCAAAATGACCTCAATTTTCAACAAAATTTTCGAAATTTCACTTAATACATTTTCTTGCACATTTCGGGCCACAGAAGCCATATCCGTTTTCATTTCTTCGATAACTCCAATGGTTTTCCCAGAATCGTCCTTTGAAATGTTCAAAAATATGCAAAATGACCTCAATTTTCAACAAAATTTTCGAAATTTCACTTAATACATTTTCTTGCACATTTCGGGCCGCAGAAGCCATATCCGTTTTCATTTCCTCGATAGCTCCAATGGTTTTCCCAGAATCGTCCTTTGAAATGTTCAAAAATATGCAAAATGACCTCAATTTTCAACCAATTTTCAACAAAATTTTCGAAATTTCACTTAATACATTTTCTTGCACATTTCGGGCCGCAGAAGCCATATCCGTTTTCATTTCTTCGATAACTCCAATAGTTTTCCCAGAATCGTCCTTTGAAATGTTCAAAAATATGCAAAATGACCTCAATTTTCAACCAATTTTCAACAAAATTTTCGAAATTTCACTTAATACATTTTCTTGCACATTTCGGGCCGCAGAAGCCATATCCGTTTTCATTTCTTCGATAACTCCAATGGTTTTCCCAGAATCGTCCTTTGAAATATTCAAAAATATGCAAAATGACCTCAATTTTCAACCAATTTTCAACAAAATTTTCGAAATTTCACTTAATACATTTTCTTGCACATTTCGGGCCGCAGAAGCCATATCCGTTTTCATTTCTTCGATAACTCCAATGGTTTTCCCAGAATCGTCCTTTGAAATTTTCAAAAATATGCAAAATGACCTCAATTTTCAACCAATTTTCAACAAAATTTTCGAAATTTCACTTAATACATTTTCTTGCACATTTCGGGCCACAGAAGCCATATCCGTTTTCATTTCTTCGATAACTCCAATGGTTTTCCCAGAATCGTCCTTTGAAATGTTCAAAAATATGCAAAATGACCTCAATTTTCAACCAATTTTCAACAAAATTTTCGAAATTTCACTTAATACATTTTCTTGCTCATTTCGGGCCGTAGAAGCCATATCCGTTTTCATTTCTTCGATAACTCCAATGGTTTTCCCAGAATCGTCCTTTGAAATTTTCAAAAATATGCAAAATGAGCTCAATTTTCAACCAATTTTCAACAAAATTTTCGAAATTTCACTTAATACATTTTCTTGCACATTTCGGGCCGCAGAAGCCATATCCGTTTTCATTTCTTCGATAACTCCAATGGTTTTCCCAGAATCGTCTTTTGAAATGTTCAAAAATATGCAAAATGACCTCAATTTTCAACCAATTTTCAACAAAATTTTCGAAATTTCACTTAATACATTTTCTTGCACATTTCGGGCCGCAGAAGCCATATCCGTTTTCATTTCTTCGATAACTCCAATGGTTTTCCCAGAATCGTCCTTTGAAATGTTCAAAAATATGCAAAATGACCTCAATTTTCAACCAAATTTCAACAAAATTTTCGAAATTTCACTTAATACATTTTCTTGCACATTTCGGGCCGCAGAAGCCATATCCGTTTTCATTTCTTCGATAACTCCAATGGTTTTCCCAGAATCGTCCTTTGAAATGTTCAAAAATATGCAAAATGACCTCAATTTTCAACAAAATTTTCGAAATTTTACTTAATACATTTTCTTGCACATTTCGGGCCGCAGAAGCCATATCCGTTTTCATTTCTTCGATAACTCCAATGGTTTTCGCAGAATCGTCCTTTGAAATTTTCAAAAATATGCAAAATGAGCTCAATTTTCAACCAATTTTCAACAAAATTTTCGAAATTTCACTTAATACATTTTCTTGCACATTTCGGGCCGCAGAAGCCATATCCGTTTTCATTTCTTCGATAACTCCAATGGTTTTCCCAGAATCGTCTTTTGAAATGTTCAAAAATATGCAAAATGACCTCAATTTTCAACCAATTTTCAACAAAATTTTCGAAATTTCACTTAATACATTTTCTTGCACATTTCGGGCCGCAGAAGCCATATCCGTTTTCATTTCTTCGATAACTCCAATGGTTTTCCCAGAATCGTCCTTTGAAATGTTCAAAAATATGCAAAATGACCTCAATTTTCAACAAAATTTTCGAAATTTCACTTAATACATTTTCTTGCACATTTCGGGCCGCAGAAGCCATATCCGTTTTCATTTCTTCGATAACTCCAATGGTTTTCGCAGAATCGTCCTTTGAAATTTTCAAAAATATGCAAAATGAGCTCAATTTTCAACCAATTTTCAACAAAATTTTCGAAATTTCACTTAATACATTTTCTTGCACATTTCGGGCCGCAGAAGCCATATCCGTTTTCATTTCTTCGATAACTACTATGGTTTTCCCAGAATCGTCTTTTGAAATGTTCAAAAATATGCAAAATGACCTCAATTTTCAACCAATTTTCAACAAAATTTTCGAAATTTCACTTAATACATTTTCTTGCACATTTCGGGCCGCAGAAGCCATATCCGTTTTCATTTCTTCGATAACTCCAATGGTTTTCCCAGAATCGTCCTTTGAAATGTTCAAAAATATGCAAAATGACCTCAATTTTCAACAAAATTTTCGAAATTTCACTTAATACATTTTCTTGCACATTTCGGGCCACAGAAGCCATATCCGTTTTCATTTCTTCGATAACTCCAATGGTTTTCCCAGAATCGTCCTTTGAAATGTTCAAAAATATGCAAAATGACCTCAATTTTCAACAAAATTTTCGAAATTTCACTTAATACATTTTCTTGCACATTTCGGGCCGCAGAAGCCATATCCGTTTTCATTTCCTCGATAGCTCCAATGGTTTTCCCAGAATCGTCCTTTGAAATGTTCAAAAATATGCAAAATGACCTCAATTTTCAACCAATTTTCAACAAAATTTTCGAAATTTCACTTAATACATTTTCTTGCACATTTCGGGCCGCAGAAGCCATATCCGTTTTCATTTCTTCGATAACTCCAATAGTTTTCCCAGAATCGTCCTTTGAAATGTTCAAAAATATGCAAAATGACCTCAATTTTCAACCAATTTTCAACAAAATTTTCGAAATTTCACTTAATACATTTTCTTGCACATTTCGGGCCGCAGAAGCCATATCCGTTTTCATTTCTTCGATAACTCCAATGGTTTTCCCAGAATCGTCCTTTGAAATATTCAAAAATATGCAAAATGACCTCAATTTTCAACCAATTTTCAACAAAATTTTCGAAATTTCACTTAATACATTTTCTTGCACATTTCGGGCCGCAGAAGCCATATCCGTTTTCATTTCTTCGATAACTCCAATGGTTTTCCCAGAATCGTCCTTTGAAATTTTCAAAAATATGCAAAATGACCTCAATTTTCAACCAATTTTCAACAAAATTTTCGAAATTTCACTTAATACATTTTCTTGCACATTTCGGGCCGCAGAAGCCATATCCGTTTTCATTTCTTCGATAACTCCAATGGTTTTCCCAGAATCGTCCTTTGAAATGTTCAAAAATATGCAAAATGACCTCAATTTTCAACCAATTTTCAACAAAATTTTCGAAATTTCACTTAATACATTTTATTGCACATTTCGGGCCGCAGAAGCCACATCCGTTTTCATTTCTTCGATAACTCCAATGGTTTTCCCAGAATCGTCCTTTGAAATGTTCAAAAATATGCAAAATGACCTCAATTTACAACAAAATTTTCGAAATTTCACTTAATACATTTTCTTGCACATTTCGGGCAGCAGAAGCCATATCCGTTTTCATTTCTTCGATAACTCCAATGGTTTTCCCAGAATCGTCCTTTGAAATTTTCAAAAATATGCAAAATGACCTCAATTTTCAACCAATTTTCAACAAAATTTTCGAAATTTCACTTAATACATTTTCTTGCACATTTCGGGCCGCAGAAGCCATATCCGTTTTCATTTCTTCGATAACTCCAATGGTTTTCCCAGAATCGTCCTTTGAAATTTTCAAAAATATGCAAAATGACCTCAATTTTCAACCAATTTTCAACAAAATTTTCGAAATTTCACTTAATACATTTTCTTGCACATTTCGGGCCGCAGAAGCCATATCCGTTTTCATTTCTTCGATAACTCCAATGGTTTTCCCAGAATCGTCCTTTGAAATTTTCAAAAATATGCAAAATGACCTCAATTTTCAACCAATTTTCAACAAAATTTTCGAAATTTCACTTAATACATTTTCTTGCACATTTCGGGCAGCAGAAGCCATATCCGTTTTCATTTCTTCGATAACTCCAATGGTTTTCCCAGAATCGTCCTTTGAAATGTTCAAAAATATGCAAAATGACCTCAATTTTCAACCAATTTTCAACAAAATTTTCGAAATTTCACTTAATACATTTTATTGCACATTTCGGGCCGCAGAAGCCACATCCGTTTTCATTTCTTCGATAACTCCAATGGTTTTCCCAGAATCGTCCTTTGAAATGTTCAAAAATATGCAAAATGACCTCAATTTACAACAAAATTTTCGAAATTTCACTTAATACATTTTCTTGCACATTTCGGGCAGCAGAAGCCATATCCGTTTTCATTTCTTCGATAACTCCAATGGTTTTCCCAGAATCGTCCTTTGAAATTTTCAAAAATATGCAAAATGACCTCAATTTTCAACCAATTTTCAACAAAATTTTCGAAATTTCACTTAATACATTTTCTTGCACATTTCGGGCCGCAGAAGCCATATCCGTTTTCATTTCTTCGATAACTCCAATGGTTTTCCCAGAATCGTCCTTTGAAATTTTCAAAAATATGCAAAATGACCTCAATTTTCAACCAATTTTCAACAAAATTTTCGAAATTTCACTTAATACATTTTCTTGCACATTTCGGGCAGCAGAAGCCATATCCGTTTTCATTTCTTCGATAACTCCAATGGTTTTCCCAGAATCGTCCTTTGAAATGTTCAAAAATATGCAAAATGACCTCAATTTTCAACCAATTTTCAACAAAATTTTCGAAATTTCACTTAATACATTTTATTGCACATTTCGGGCCGCAGAAGCCACATCCGTTTTCATTTCTTCGATAACTCCAATGGTTTTCCCAGAATCGTCCTTTGAAATGTTCAAAAATATGCAAAATGACCTCAATTTACAACAAAATTTTCGAAATTTCACTTAATACATTTTCTTGCACATTTCGGGCCGCAGAAGCCAAAACCGTTTTCATTTCTTCGATAACTCCAATGGTTTTCCCAGAATCGTCCTTTGAAATGTTCAAAAATATGCAAAATGACCTCAATTTACAACAAAATTTTCGAAATTTCACTTAATACATTTTCTTGCACATTTCGGGCCGCAGAAGCCATATCCGTTTTCATTTCTCCGATAACTCCAATGGTTTTCCCAGAATCGTCCTTTGAAATGTTCAAAAATATGCAAAATGACCTCAATTTTCAACCAATTTTCAACAAAATTTTCGAAATTTCACTTAATACATTTTCTTGCACATTTCGGGCCGCAGAAGCCATATCCGTTTTCATTTCTTCGATAACTCCAATGGTTTTCCCAGAATCGTCCTTTGAAATTTTCAAAAATATGCAAAATGACCTCAATTTTCAACCAATTTTCAACAAAATTTTCGAAATTTCACTTAATACATTTTCTTGCACATTTCGGGCCGCAGAAGCCATATCCGTTTTCATTTCTTCGATAACTCCAATGGTTTTCCCAGAATCGTCCTTTGAAATTTTCAAAAATATGCAAAATGACCTCAATTTTCAACCAATTTTCAACAAAATTTTCGAAATTTCACTTAATACATTTTCTTGCACATTTCGGGCAGCAGAAGCCATATCCGTTTTCATTTCTTCGATAACTCCAATGGTTTTCCCAGAATCGTCCTTTGAAATGTTCAAAAATATGCAAAATGACCTTAATTTTCAACCAATTTTCAACAAAATTTTCGAAATTTCACTTAATACATTTTCTTGCACATTTCGGGCCGCAGAAGCCATATCCGTTTTCATTTCTTCGATAACCCCAATGGTTTTCCCAGAATCGTCCTTTGAAATGTTCAAAAATATGCAAAATGACCTCAATTTTCAACCAATTTTCAACAAAATTTTCGAAACTTCACTTAATACATTTTCTTGCACATTTCGGGCCGCAGAAGCCATATCCGTTTTCATTTCTTCGATAACTCCAATGGTTTTCCCAGAATCGTCATTTGAAATATTCAAAAATATGCAAAATGAACTCAATTTTCAACCAATTTTCAACAAAATTTTCGAAATTTCACTTAATACATTTTCTTGCACATTTCGGGCCGCAGAAGCCATATCCGTTTTCATTTCTTCGATAACTCCAATGGTTTTCCCAGAATCGTCCTTTGAAATGTTCAAAAATATGCAAAATGACCTCAATTTTTAACCAATTTTCAACAAAATTTTCGAAATTTCACTTAATACATTTTCTTGCACATTTCGGGCCGCAGAAGCCATATCCGTTTTCATTTCTTCGATAACTCCAATGGTTTTCCCAGAATCGTCCTTTGAAATGTTCAAAAATATGCAAAATGACCTCAATTTTCAACCAATTTTCAACAAAATTTTCGAAATTTCACTTAATACATTTTCTTGCACATTTCGGGCCGCAGAAGCCATATCCGTTTTCATTTCTTCGATAACTCCAATGGTTTTCCCAGAATCGTCCTTGGAAATGTTCAAAAATATGCAAAATGACCTCCATTTTCAACCAATTTTCAACAAAATTTTCGAAATTTCACTTAATACATTTTCTTGCACATTTCGGGCCGCAGAAGCCATATCCGTTTTCATTTCATCGATAACTCCAATGGTTTTCCCAGAATCGTCTTTTGAAATGTTCAAAAATATGCAAAATGACCTCAATTTTCAACAAAATTTTCGAAATTTCACTTAATACATTTTCTTGCACATTTCGGGCCGCAGAAGCCATATCCGTTTTCATTTCTTCGATAACTCCAATGGTTTTCCCAGAATCGTCCTTTGAAATGTTCAAAAATATGCAAAATGACCTCAATTTTCAACCAATTTTCAACAAAATTTTCGAAATTTAACTTAATACATTTTCTTGCACATTTCGGGCCGCAGAAGCCATATCCGTTTTCATTTCTTCGATAACTCCAATGGTTTTCCCAGAATCGTCCTTTGAAATATTCAAAAATATGCAAAATGACCTCAATTTTCAACCAATTTTCAACAAAATTTTCGAAATTTCACTTAATACATTTTCTTGCACATTTCGGGCCGCAGAAGCCATATCCGTTTTCATTTCTTCGATAACTCCAATGGTTTTCCCAGAATCGTCCTTTGAAATGTTCAAAAATATGCAAAATGACCTCAATTTTCAACCAATTTTCAACAAAATTTTCGAAATTTCACTTAATACATTTTCTTGCACATTTCGGGCCGCAGAAGCCATATCCGTTTTCATTTCTTCGATAACTCCAATGGTTTTCCCAGAATCGTCTTTGAAATGTTCAAAAATATGCAAAATGACCTCAATTTTCAACCAATTTTCAACAAAATTTTCGAAATTTCACTTAATACATTTTCTTGTAGATTTCGGGCCGCAGAAATCAAATCCGCTTTCACTTCTTCGATAACTACCTTGGTTTACCGAGAATCGTCCTTTGAAGTACATAGTCATAGTTACTCCCACCGAATAATCATATTTACTCCCACCGAAGAATCATAGTTACTCCCCTCCAAAATTCTCTTTACCCTTTTTGCCCTTCTCTTCATTTTTCTTTCTTTTTCGTTCTTTTCCGTCGTTATTTTTCGTCCTTCTTCGTCCTTTTTCGCCGTTTTATGTCCTTTTTCGACTTTTTTCGTCCTCTTTCGTCCATCTTTTTCCTTTTTCGTTCTTAGTATCCTTTTTCGTCCTTTTTCGCCACAGTAGTCATATCCGTTTTCATTTCTTCGATAACTTCAATGGTTTTCCCAGAATCGTCCTTTGAAATATTCAAAAATATACAAAATGACCTCAATTTTCAACCAATTTTCAACAAAATTTTCGAAATTTCACTTAATACATTTTCTTGCACATTTCGGGCCGCAGAAGCCATATCCGTTTTCATTTCTTCGATAACTCCAATGGTTTTCCCAGAATCGTCCTTTGAAATGTTCAAAAATATGCAAAATGACCTCAATTTTCAACCAATTTTCAACAAAATTTTCGAAATTTCATTTAATACATTCTCTTGCACATTTCAGGCCGCAGAAGCCATATCCGTTTTCATTTCTTCGATAACTCCAATGGTTTTCCCAGAATCGTCCTTTGAAATCTTCAAAAATATGCAAAATGACCTCAATTTTCAACCAATTTTCAACAAAATTTTCGAAATTTTACTTAATACATTTTCTTGTAGATTTCGGGCCGCAGAAATCAAATCCGCTTTCACTTCTTCGATAACTACCTTGGTTTACCGAGAATCGTCCTTTGAAGTACATAGTCATAGTTACTCCCACCGAATAATCATAGTTACTCCCACCGAAGAATCATAGTTACTCCCCTCCAAAATTCTCTTTACCCTTTTTGCCCTTCTCTTCATTTTTCTTTCTTTTTCGTTCTTTTCCGTTATTTTTCGTCCTTCTTCGTCCTTTTTCGCCGTTTTGTGTCCTTTTTCGACTTTTTTCGTCCTCTTTCGTCCATCTTCGTCCTTTTTCGTTCTTAGTATCCTTTTTAGTCCTTTTTCGCCACAGTAGTCATATCTGTTTTCATTTCTTCGATAACTTCAATGGTTTTCACAGAATCGTCCTTTGAAATATTCAAAAATATGCAAAACGACCTCAATTTTCAACCAATTTTCAACAAAATTTTCGAAATTTCACTTAATACATTTTCTTGCACATTTCGAGCCGCATAAGCCATATCCGTTTTCATTTCTTCGATAACTCCAATGGTTTTCCCAGAATCGTCCTTTGAAATATTCAAAAATATGCAAAATGACCTCAATTTTCAAGCAATTTTCAACAAAATTTTCGAAATTTCACTTAATACATTTTCTTGTTGATTTCGGGATTATTCGGTGGGAGTAACTATGACTATGTACTTCAAAGGACGATTCTCGGTAAACCAAGGTAGTTATCGAAGAATAGAAAGCGGATTTGATTTCTGCGGCCCGAAATCTACAAGAAAATGTATTAAGTGAAATTTCGAAAATTTTGTTGAAAATTGCTTGAAAATTGAGGTCATTTTGCATATTTTTGAATATTTCAAAGGACGATTCTGGGAAAACCATTGGAGTTATCGAAGAAATGAAAACGGATATGGCTTCTGCGGCCCGAAATGTGCAAGAAAATGTATTAAGTGAAATTTCGAACATTTTGTTGAAAATTGGTTGAAAATTGAGGTCATTTTGCATATTTTTGAATATTTCAAAGGACGATTCTGGGAAAACCATTGAAGTTATCGAAGAAATGAAAACGGATATGACTCCTGTGGCGAAAAAGGACGAAAAAGGATACTAAGAACGAAAAAGGACGAAGATGGACGAAAGAGGACGAAAAAAGTCGAAAAAGGACATAAAACGGCGAAAAAGGACGAAGAAGGACGAAAAATGAAGAGAAGGGCAAAAAGGGTAAAGAGAATTTTGGAGGGGAGTAACTATGATTCTTCGGTGGGAGTAACTATGACTATGTACTTCAAAGGACGATTCTCGGTAAACCAAGGTAGTTATCGAAGAAGTGAAAGC
Source organism: Zophobas morio (assembly GCF_036711695.1). Taxonomy (NCBI): domain Eukaryota; kingdom Metazoa; phylum Arthropoda; class Insecta; order Coleoptera; family Tenebrionidae; genus Zophobas; species Zophobas morio. The sequence goes on from NW_026972299.1 coordinate 127,893, forward strand.
GGATTTGATTTCTGCGGCCCGAAATCTACAAGAAAATGTATTATGTGAAATTTCGAAAATTTTGTTGAAAATTGGTTGAAAATTGAGGTCATTTTGCATATTTGATTACCTCAATTTTCAACCAATTTTCAACAAAATTTTCGAAATTTCACTTAATACATTTGCTTGCACATTTCGGGCAGCAGAAGCCATATCCGTTTTCATTTCTTCGATAACTCCAATGGTTTTCCCAGAATCGTCCTTTGAAATGTTCAAAAATATGCAAAATGACCTCAATTTTCAACCAATTTTCAACAAATTTTTCGAAATTTCACTTAATACATTTTCTTGCACATTTCGGGCCGCAGAAGCCATATCCGTTTTCATTTCTTCGATAACTCCAATGGTTTTCCCAGAATCGTCCTTTGAAATGTTCAAAAATATGCAAAATGACCTCAATTTTCAACCAATTTTCAACAAAATTTTCGAAATTTCACTTAATACATTTTCTTGTTGATTTCGGGATTATTCGGTGGGAGTAACTATGACTATGTACTTCAAAGGACGATTCTCGGTAAACCAAGGTAGTTATCGAAGAATAGAAAGCGGATTTGATTTCTGCGGCCCGAAATCTACAAGAAAATGTATTAAGTGGAATTTCGAAAATTTTGTTGAAAATTGCTTGAAAATTGAGGTCATTTTGCATATTTTTGAATATTTCAAAGAACGATTCTGGGAAAACCATTGGAGTTATCGAAGAAATGAAAACGGATATGGCTTCTGCGGCCCGAAATGTGCAAGAAAATGTATTAAGTGAAATTTCGAAAATTTTGTTGAAAATTGGTTGAAAATTGAGGTCATTTTGCATATTTTTGAACATTTCCAAGGACGATTCTGGGAAAACCATTGGAGTTATCGAAGAAATGAAAACGGATATGGCTTCTGCGGCGCGAAATGTGCAAGAAAATGTATTAAGTGAAATTTCGAAAATTTTGTTGAAAATTGGTTGAAAATTGAGGTCATTTTGCATATTTTTGAACATTTCAAAGGACGATAATAATAATAATAATAATAATAATAATAGGACTTTATTAAATAATAATAGGCGAAGTCTAGCCATAGGCTATTCCACTTAACCTTAGATTTACAAGAAAATAAAACTAACCAAACAGTTTGTACAGAAAAACGGATTAAATATCTAGACAGGAGTCAGCTAGGTAATGATCAAATTAAACAATTTGAACTAATTAAATCTAAATTAAATTAAATTAAATTAAATAATCCATAATTAGAAACTAAATTTATACAAATAATAATAATAATAATAATAACAAAAAGTTAACAACAAGCAAGAGAACCACAATAATAAACTTAAACCTAAGTATTAATCAAGCATTTTTTAATTTTTTTCCTAAAACAATTGATGGAAGAACTTGAATTAAACTCTAATAAAAATTTATTGTAAACTTTGATAATATTGTACGTGAAAGATCTCTGAAAGATAGATGTATAATGCTTTGGCATTGACAGTTCCTTAAGATTCCTTAATGGGAGACTTGAGTTTAACATACTTTTTCTTGTATGAAATTTACAACGCAAGTAGGGCGGAGAGTTAGAGGAAAATAACTTGAAAGCAAAGATAGATAGGTGATACTGAAACAATTTGTCAATTTTCATCCAACCAAGCTCACAGATTTTCTGAGACACATGATCAAATTTCCTCAAACCAAAAATGAAACGACAACAATTATTTTGGATTTTTTGAAGACGGTATTTATCAATACTGTCAAGACATGGGTAATATATTACTAGGCAATAATTTATATATGACAAGACAAGACGATTCTGGGAAAACCATTGGAGTTATCGAAGAAATGAAAACGGATATGGCTTCTGCGGCCCGAAATGTGCAAGAAAATGTATTAAGTGAAATTTCGAAAATTTTGTTGAAAATTGGTTGAAAATTGAGGTCATTTTGCATATTTTTGAATATTTCAAAGGACGATTCTGGGAAAACCATTGGAGTTATCGAAGAAATGAAAACGGATATGGCTTCTGCGGCCCGAAATGTGCAAGAAAATATATTAAGTGAAATTTCGAAAATTTTGTTGAAAAGTGGTTGAAAATTGAGGTCATTTTGCATATTTTTGAACATTTCAAAGGACGATTCTGGGAAAACCATTGGAGTTATCGAAGAAATGAAAACGGATATGGCTTCTGCGGCCCGAAATGTGCAAGAAAATGTATTAAGTGAAATTTCAAAAATTTTGTTGAAAATTGGTTGAAAATTGAGGTCATTTTGCATATTTTTGAATATTTCAAAGGACGATTCTGGGAAAACCATTGGAGTTATCGAAGAAATGAAAACGGATATGGCTTCTGCGGCCCGAAATGTGCAAGAAAATGTATTAAGTGAAATTTCGAAAATTTTGTTGAAAATTGGTTGAAAATTGAGGTCATTTTGCATATTTTTGAACATTTCAAAGGACAATTCTGGGAAAACCATTGGAGTTATCGAAGAAATAAAAACGGATATGGCTTCTGCGGCCCGAAATGTGCAAGAAAATGTATTAAGTGAAATTTCGAAAATTTTGTTGAAAATTGGTTGAAAATTGAGGTCATTTTGCATATTTTTGTATATTTCAAAGGACGATTCTGGGAAAACCATTGGAGTTATCGAAGAAATGAAAACGGATATGGCTTCTGCGGCCCGAAATGTGCAAGAAAATGTTTTAAGTGAAATTTCGAAAATTTTGTTGAAAATTGGTTGAAAATTGAGGTCATTTTGCATATTTTTGAACATTTCAAAGGACGATTCTGGGAAAACCATTGGAGTTATCGAAGAAATGAAAACGGATATGGCTTCTGCGGCCCGAAATGTGCAAGAAAATGTATTAAGTGAAATTTCGAAAATTTTGTTGAAAATTGGTTGAAAATTGAGGTCATTTTGCATATTTTTGAATATTTCAAAGGACGATTCTGGGAAAACCATTGGAGTTATCGAAGAAATTAAAACGGATATGGCTTCTGCGGCCCGAAATGTGCAAGAAAATGTATTAAGTGAAATTTCGAAAATTTTGTTGAAAATTGGTTGAAAATTGAGGTCATTTTGCATATTTTTGAACATTTCAAAGGACAATTCTGGGAAAACCATTGGAGTTATCGAAGAAATGAAAACGGATATGGCTTCTGCGGCCCGAAATGTGCAAGAAAATGTATTAAGTGAAATTTCGAAAATTTTGTTGAAAATTGGTTGAAAATTGAGGTCATTTTGCATATTTTTGAAAATTTCAAAGGACGATTCTGGGAAAACCATTGGAGTTATCGAAGAAATGAAAACGGATATGGCTTCTGCGGCCCGAAATGTGCAAGAAAATGTATTAAGTGAAATTTCAAAATTTTGTTGAAAATTGGTTGAAAATTGAGGTCATTTTGCATATTTTTGAACATTTCAAAGGACGATTCTGGGAAAACCATTGGAGTTATTGAAGAAATGAAAACGGATATGGCTTCTGCGGCCCGAAATGTGCAAGAAAATATATTAAGTGAAATTTCGAAAATTTTGTTGAAAATTGGTTGAAAATTGAGGTCATTTTGCATATTTTTGAATATTTCAAAGGACGATTCTGGGAAAACCATTGAAGTTATCGAAGAAATGAAAACGGATATGGCTTCTGCGGCCCGAAATGTGCAAGAAAATGTATTAAGTGAAATTTCGAAAATTTTGTTGAAAATTGGTTGAAAATTGAGGTCATTTTGCATATTTTTGAATATTTCAAAGGACGATTCTGGGAAAACCATTGGAGTTATCGAAGAAATGAAAACGGATATGGCTTCTGCGGCCCGAAATGTGCAAGAAAATGTATTAAGTGAAATTTCGAAAATTTTGTTGAAAATTGAGGTCATTTTGCATATTTTTGAACATTTCAAAGGACGATTCTGGGAAAACCATTGGAGTTATCGAAGAAATGAAAACGGATATGGCTTCTGCGGCCCGAAATGTGCAAGAAAATGTATTAAGTGAAATTTCGAAAATTTTGTTGAAAATTGGTTGAAAATTGAGGTCATTTTGCATATTTTTGAACATTTCAAAGGACGATTCTGGGAAAACCATTGGAGTTATCGAAGAAATGAAAACGGATATGGCTTCTGCGGCCCGAAATGTGCAAGAAAATGTATTAAGTGAAATTTCGAAAATTTTGTTGAAAATTGGTTGAAAATTGAGGTCATTTTGCATATTTTTAACATTTCAAAGGACGATTCTGGGAAAACCATTGGAGTTATCGAAGAAATGAAAACGGATATGGCTTCTGCGGCCCGAAATGTGCAAGAAAATGTATTAAGTGAAATTTCGAAAATTTTGTTGAAAATTGGTTGAAAATTGAGGTCATTTTGCATATTTTTGAACATTTCAAAGGACGATTCTGGGAAAACCATTGGAGTTATCGAAGAAATGAAAACGGATATGGCTTCTGCGGCCCGAAATGTGCAAGAAAATGTATTAAGTGAAATTTCGAAAATTTTGTTGAAAATTGGTTGAAAATTGAGGTCATTTTGCATATTTTTGAACATTTCAAAGGACGATTCTGGGAAAACCATTGGAGTTATCGAAGAAATGAAAACGGATATGGCTTCTGCGGCCCGAAATGTGCAAGAAAATGTATTAAGTGAAATTTCGAAAATTTTGTTGAAAATTGAGGTCATTTTGCATATTTTTGAACATTTCAAAGGACGATTCTGGGAAAACCATTGGAGTTATCGAAGAAATGAAAACGGATATGGCTTCTGCGGCCCGAAATGTGCAAGAAAATGTATTAAGTGAAATTTCGAAAATTTTGTTGAAAATTGGTTGAAAATTGAGGTCATTTTGCATATTTTTGAACATTTCAAAGGACGATTCTGGGAAAACCATTGGAGTTATCGAAGAAATGAAAACGGATATGGCTTCTGCGGCCCGAAATGTGCAAGAAAATGTATTAAGTGAAATTTCGAAAATTTTGTTGAAAATTGGTTGAAAATTGAGGTCATTTTGCATATTTTTGAACATTTCAAAAGACGATTCTGGAAAACCATTGGAGTTATCGAAGAAATGAAAACGGATATGGCTTCTGCGGCCCGAAATGTGCAAGAAAATGTATTAAGTGAAATTTCGAAAATTTTGTTGAAAATTGGTTGAAAATTGAGGTCATTTTGCATATTTTTGAACATTTCAAAGGACGATTCTGGGAAAACCATTGGAGTTATCGAAGAAATGAAAACGGATATGGCTTCTGCGGCCCGAAATGTGCAAGAAAATGTATTAAGTGAAATTTCGAAAATTTTGTTGAAAATTGAGGTCATTTTGCATATTTTTGAACATTTCAAAGGACGATTCTGGGAAAACCATTGGAGTTATCGAAGAAATGAAAACGGATATGGCTTCTGCGGCCCGAAATGTGCAAGAAAATGTATTAAGTGAAATTTCGAAAATTTTGTTGAAAATTGGTTGAAAATTGAGGTCATTTTGCATATTTTTGAACATTTCAAAGGACGATTCTGGGAAAACCATTGGAGTTATCGAAGAAATGAAAACGGATATGGCTTCTGCGGCCCGAAATGTGCAAGAAAATGTATTAAGTGAAATTTCGAAAATTTTGTTGAAAATTGGTTGAAAATTGAGGTCATTTTGCATATTTTTGAACATTTCAAAGAACGATTCTGGGAAAACCATTGGAGTTATCGAAGAAATGAAAACGGATATGGCTTCTGCGGCCCGAAATGTGCAAGAAAATGTATTAAGTGAAATTTCGAAAATTTTGTAAAAAATTGGTTGAAAATTGAGGTCATTTTGCATATTTTTGAATATTTCAAAGGACGATTCTGGGAAAACCATTGGAATTATCGAAGAAATGAAAACGGATATGGCTTCTGCGGCCCGAAATGTGCAAGAAAATGTATTAAGTGAAATTTCGAAAATTTTGTTGAAAATTGGTTGAAAATTGAGGTCATTTTGCATATTTTTGAATATTTCAAAGGACGATTCTGGGAAAACCATTGGAGTTATCGAAGAAATGAAAACGGATATGGCTTCTGCGGCCCGAAATGTGCAAGAAAATGTATTAAGTGAAATTTCGAAAATTTTATTGAAAATTAGTTGAAAATTGAGGTCATTTTGCATATTTTTGAACATTGCAAAGGACAATTCTGGGAAAACCATTGGAGTTATCGAAGAAATGAAAACGGATATGGCTTCTGCGGCCCGAAATGTGCAAGAAAATGTATTAAGTGGAATTTCGAAAATTTTGTTGAAAATTGGTTGAAAATTGAGGTCATTTTGCATATTTTTGAACATTTCAAAGGACGATTCTGGGAAAACCATTGGAGTTATCGAAGAAATGAAAACGGATATGGCTTCTGCGGCCCGAAATGTGCAAGAAAATGTATTAAGTGAAATTTCGAAAATTTTGTTGAAAATTGGTTGAAAATTGAGGTCATTTTGCATATTTTTGAACATTTCAAAGGACGATTCTGGGAAAACCATTGGAGTTATCGAAGAAATGAAAACGGATATGGCTTCTGCGGCCCGAAATGTGCAAGAAAATGTATTAAGTGAAATTTCGAAAATTTTGTTGAAAATTGGTTGAAAATTGAGGTCATTTTGCATATTTTTGAACATTTCAAAGGACGATTCTGGGAAAACCATTGGAGTTATCGAAGAAATGAAAACGGATATGGCTTCTGCGGCCCGAAATGTGCAAGAAAATGTATTAAGTGAAATTTCGAAAATTTTATTGAAAATTAGTTGAAAATTGAGGTCATTTTGCATATTTTTGAACATTGCAAAGGACAATTCTAGGAAAACCATTGGAGTTATCGAAGAAATGAAAACGGATATGGCTTCTGCGGCCCGAAATGTGCAAGAAAATGTATTAAGTGGAATTTCGAAAATTTTGTTGAAAATTGGTTGAAAATTGAGGTCATTTTGCATATTTTTGAACATTTCAAAGGACGATTCTGGGAAAACCATTGGAGTTATCGAAGAAATGAAAACGGATATGGCTTCTGCGGCCCGAAATGTGCAAGAAAATGTATTAAGTGAAATTTCGAAAATTTTGTTGAAAATTGGTTGAAAATTGAGGTCATTTTGCATATTTTTGAAAATTTCAAAGGACGATTCTGGGAAAACCATTGGAGTTATCGAAGAAATGAAAACGGATATGGCTTCTGCGGCCCGAAATGTGCAAGAAAATGTATTAAGTGAAATTTCGAAAATTTTGTTGAAAATTGGTTGAAAATTGAGGTCATTTTGCATATTTTTGAACATTTCAAAAGACGATTCTGGGAAAACCATTGGAGTTATCGAAGAAATGAAAACGGATATGGCTTCTGCGGCCCGAAATGTGCAAGAAAATGTATTAAGTGAAATTTCGAAAATTTTGTTGAAAATTGGTTGAAAATTGAGGTCATTTTGCATATTTTTAACATTTCAAAGGACGATTCTGGGAAAACCATTGGAGTTATCGAAGAAATGAACACGGATATGGCTTCTGCGGCCCGAAATGTGCAAGAAAATGTATTAAGTGAAATTTCGAAAATTTTGTTGAAAATTGAGGTCATTTTGCATATTTTTGAACATTTCAAAGGACGATTCTGGGAAAACCATTGGAGTTATCGAAGAAATGAAAACGGATATGGCTTCTGCGGCCCGAAATGTGCAAGAAAATGTATTAAGTGAAATTTCGAAAATTTTGTTGAAAATTGGTTGAAAATTGAGGTCATTTTGCATATTTTTAACATTTCAAAGGACGATTCTGGGAAAACCATTGGAGTTATCGAAGAAATGAAAACGGATATGGCTTCTGCGGCCCGAAATGTGCAAGAAAATGTATTAAGTGAAATTTCGAAAATTTTGTTGAAAATTGGTTGAAAATTGAGGTCATTTTGCATATTTTTGAACATTTCAAAGGACGATTCTGGGAAAACCATTGGAGTTATCGAAGAAATGAAAACGGATATGGCTTCTGCGGCCCGAAATGTGCAAGAAAATGTATTAAGTGAAATTTCGAAAATTTTGTTGAAAATTGAGGTCATTTTGCATATTTTTGAACATTTCAAAGGACGATTCTGGGAAAACCATTGGAGTTATCGAAGAAATGTAAACGGATATGGCTTCTGCGGCCCGAAATGTGCAAGAAAATGTATTAAGTGAAATTTCGAAAATTTTGTTGAAAATTGGTTGAAAATTGAGGTCATTTTGCATATTTTTGAACATTTCAAAGGACGATTCTGGGAAAACCATTGGAGTTATC